>NW_024581128.1:2784107-2859107 GCF_017639235.1 Corvus kubaryi
AAGAAAAGAAAAGAAAAGAAAAGAAAAGAAAAGAAAAGAAAAGAAAAAAGAAAAGAAATAAATGAAAGGTCTTAACCATTTTGCATGAAGTTGCATGAAAGTCTTGGGGCCTAACTTCACTGGAACTGTTTTAAGTGCTCCTCTACTACAGCAGCGCTGTGTCATATGAAAGGCTTTGTTTGGCATCTATCCACAGTTATAAATAAAAAACATATTTATCTTTGGTCATGCGTATAATTTAAAACTCGGACAGAAGAAACCTTTTTTCTCCTTTTAAATCTGTAGCAAGCCCTAGATAAATTCTTATAAATTATTTCTCTTAAAAGGAGGAAAAGAAAAAACAATAACAAAATAGCTTGGCTATTGGGAAATCTGGAAAACAGATTATTTCTTTGGATGGAACAACGTGTGTGTGTATCATCATGACTTTAAACAGTTCCATGGTTCCCTATGGAAATACTTAATTGAAGCTAATAAGATGTGGAGTTATCAGTGGTTTTCCATGATAGATTTCCTATGGTCTCTCCAAGATATTTTACCTCCTTTAAAATGTACTGACCTAAGATTGTTTTAACTGGTGATCTGAGCAACCACCACTACTAACACTAATTTTGAGTGAAACCCTGCTCGCAGAGGGGCAGGAGTTTGGGCATACCCCTTACAACTCCAACATCTACACACCAAAGTCACTTCAACTTCTAATTTGTAGCATATGTGACAATATGCCATTGAAATCTTCAAATGAAAGACTTACTTGCCTCTTAACAATTGCAGCATGGGTCAGAAGTCCTTTCTTTCAGCATCACAAGATTAAGAAATTTAATAATTATCAGCAGACTACAGATACCAACACAGATCTTCCCTCAATTCCAGTGTTTCACTAGGTGATCCTACAAGCTCATCCCCCTGACACTACAGAGGATCGGGCCCACCTTCTTCCATTAAGCAGATTAGTTGATCATGAGTACATGACATACAATTTTTGACTAGTTAAAATCTTGTCCCTTTCTTACATCTCAGTTTAGAAAAGCAAATCCCTACTGGATCTGAGATGGAGTTATGGTGTCCATACAGAGGACTACATTTTTAACCAAAAGCATATATTTACAGATCCTAATGGAGAGCCAGTAAAACCTTCTTTAAGTGCAGAAACTGGTTATTTGGCACCTGCAAAGTGCAGTTGCTTTATAAGAATCAAAATAAATTTGGCTTGAGCCAATGTATCTGTGCCACTATACATGATTAAGCCATTCTGAGACTTATGGAAGAAAAAAAGTTTTTCCTATATTCATAGCAGCTGAGTTTATAAAGGACTTTGAGTAGAGATAACTTGCGTAAGTTTGGCAATCATTTCACATCTTCATTTTAGGTAATAAACTAAACTGTTTTCCTAAAATTGGTCAAGATCAAGTGGCTTATCATTGTTTTCCTTCAGGATGAGAAATTTATGGACTTTCCTGGCATAACCACCTTTTGCCTTCAGCAATTTTTTTTCCTGAAAACATACTCCCTGTGCTGCAAATGCATGCACTGCATATGTTTCTTTTTAACGTTAGTATTCCTTTTGGATATACTATTTCCACTGATAAAGTCAAGTACATGTCTGTGGGCTGTAGGGTCAAGTTCAGTGTACCTCCTATCAGTAATTATGTCAGTCAGCAGCAAGCACAGTGCATTCATTAACCTATAACCAACCTTGGTATTTAACTTACACTGACCAATATTACATCCAGATTAAAGAAACTGCATGCAAATACCATGACACAGGAAATGCAAGGATACAATAAATGGCATGGGATAACACTGTATTTGAACACAGTTGAAGTCAACATAGATTGAATTTTAATATGAAGCAACTACTTTGCAGCTGCTTGCCAACACTCAGGATTAGTACAATATTCTCTAGATGGTGAAGAAGATGAGCAGGAACTCTGCACTTTTTTTCCATCCAGCAAAGAGTAAAAGTTGTCTCCTGAAAGCAATTCCCATCTTAGGCATCCAAACTGTGTGACACCTCTTGACTTCAAATGGACTATACAGGGAAGCAAGAACAACTGAGCTCCTAAGCCAGGTGTCTTGTGTTGCTAGCAAGAAAAAAATCCAGGCTGATTTTTTTTGCATATTTCTGTTAGCATTTTTCCTGTAAGACATCCTGTAGGTTTATGTGTGTTCCTAAAATGCAAAAGTGCCTCAGATTTACAAGGTTAGCAATGCACACTGCTGTAAGCAGCACACAAACTCAGATGCTGTGGGATCCTTACCAGTGCAAGTTTTCATCCATCTCAGCATATGGATGAAGTGAGCAGAGGAGAAGCAAGCCTGATTGTAATTACATTAAGCACTTTGGCAATAAGGAAAAGTTTGTACTTGTACACAGATGGCTTTATGTTACAATGCTATAAATGTGCCAAGTTTCATGGCTTCACCACATGATGCAAAGAAGGGGTTTGATCCAAAGTCTGTGCAAACCTGCTGAAAAGCTCTCTCTTTTTCAGGGTATTGCTATCAGGTTTATGGTAAGTCCACAGAACACACCTGCATAAGGAAACAGGAGCAAACCTGTATAAGGAAATAGCCTTTTGTACTAAAATGCAATTATTATTTTACCATTTTAACACAATTTGCCTATTTTAGCTCAATTCTTCATGCTTTGGTGACTGTTTTCTTTAAAGGATAAACAGTAAAGTCTGATTCAGGTTGATTAAAATGACTTTGGCTGCCCACTAACACTCATCTATGCTGGAAACTAAAACTTTGCAGAACTCATAGAAAGTACCTAAGGGAAAAAAATATTACATTCTTATTCTATGAGTCCTGGTGTTTCTGATTCAAGTCCTCTTCTCCGTGACCTTCCTAACTCTACCACTTCATGAAGGTAAGAGATTTTAAAACTTACTTTAAAAGTCCTTAATTTAGAAAAAAACCCAAAAATGCTCTCAACTCGTTCCTCAGTGTCTCATCATAACTTATTTTAGGGTAATAACTCTTCACCCTGACAGCTGTCTGATGATGCATTACGTTAATACATCATAATGACAATACTTGTAATATATGATGAATATATTTTCTGAAAGGGTATCACATATACATTCCATCTTCCCAGCACAGAAGAAGGTTTGGGAAAAGGGGGAGAAGGGGAGATAAAAGATGGTCTTTACCCAGAAGGCAAAATCTCACAACAAAATGTGGAAATAAATTGATTGCCCTTGTTAAAATAGAAAGAGAATAAGAAAAAAAAAATGCTGTCCCGCACAAGCAACTTCTATCAGTAAGATTACTGTTTGTTCCTCGAATACTGGTATTCAGGCTGCATTATAAAAGGGAAATCTTTTAATGTACTTGTCTCAGTCATGCTAATACAGGTGTACCAGACACTAGGAAATAATCATGATGACTTTGATAGGGTTGGAAGATTGCAATAATGAAAGGTGCAATCTTAAAAAGGGCAACCAAGGTGCTCTGCAAACAGAAATAACTGGAAGCCTTGGTGAATAATCTGGTGAGTGTTGTGGACACTGCTAAGAGTCACCTATGACTGACACAAACCAAAATCCTGAGCACGGACAAGGTGATGACAGGGGTTTTCAGTAGGAAATAGTTAATTTTTGATATGGGTATCTAGCCTTCCACAACACCATTTTATATTAGAACCAAATCATGGGCTGGTGTTTGCTATGCTGGGGTCTGACCAAACAGAACAAAGACAATGCTGGCCTCAACCAATTTAAACTCAATCTCAAAAGCTTAGAATGTAAAATCAGCCCATCTTAGCAGAGTCTGTCGCCTGGGCAGAAGGTAGAAGTAACTTTGCTCCAAAGGCACACCTTGCACATGTGACTGTGTGGGTTGAACAGTATGAGATTTGACAATAACAGGTTTATAGTGGCCCTCCAGGTGCTCTTGGGTTGCACACAAGTAACTGACAACAACCTCAGTGCCCCTGTTTGTGGCACAAAGATAACAAGAATGGTCAGAAATTACCTCAAGTCTACCAACAACCTTCTTTTTTTTTGGAGATATAGTCTTTCCATCCATTACCAGATTACTGAAATCTTAGTATTCAGTTTAGGTGCAGAGAAAAAGCCAAAACAAACAAAAGAATGAGCTTCTGACTTTTTAGGAGTTCTGATACTGATTCAAAGTGAAAAACTTGACTTTTCCAAAACACCCACAGGTTATCACTGTGCCAGTGAAATGGAGTCTGATGATAAATGTTCTGGTCTGACAAATACTGACTTGTATCTCTGCACAGGACTAAAGTATTTTTTGTTTCTGTTTGGTCTTGCTAAAGATGCAGTGGAGAGGTAGATCTGATGCCTGAAACAACTCAGAGGCCTGAGATACTCTTTTTCAGTTGAAGAATTAGAAAAAATTCCTGAGACATTTAATGGAAGAAAAAGATGTTGTGATTAAGACACACAGAAAAGGATTAAAATATTACAGTAAGAGTGAAATACTAAAAATAAAGAAATATCCGATCATATAATTTAGTGTGAAATCATCCAAACTGACAAGCAAATTGTGTTTGAACATTGTGGCACTAATTTCAACTCCAGTGTACAGTTCTGCATAAAGACAGGCCTTGGACACTGCTGGTTTGACTTTGCCAGAAACATTTGAGAGAAGGGCGCCAAATTCCTGATAAGGACTGGCAGGTCTCACTCTGTCTCAGAAATGCTAAAGATGGAAACATCAAGAGTGCAAGCAAAATGACGGGAGTGTCAATGTTACTCTGTTGAACACGTGAAAACAAGCAATGATACCCAATGCAAGGCAGTGCAACAATCACATTCTCTGAATGTGATTGGAGTATTTCTGCAAGGTGCTTATTGACCTCTGAATCTTCAATCTGCAGAAGAGACATGAGCAATAATGAATATTGGAAGCCACTGTGTGATAGCCAGGGGTGTCTTGCTAGCAAGCCTATCTCCCAAGGGACGATTACAGGCAAAAATAAAAAGGTTTTAACGGAAATCAGCTGATAGAATCAACCCTACTAAATCCACTGTCACTTTTCTATGACCACTTGCAAGAGCCTATTGTAATGTTATTTTGCATTGCAAGCATTTGTCCTTCAGTTGTTGAAGGGAAACAAGCAGCTCATTTTGTAGATGAGCCATCCTTTCGGATACTGCTATTCTGAGTCAAGCAAACTAAATTACTAAATCCCATCAATGTTAGATGTCTTGGGCATGCCAGATGTCCTCTCAATTACAGGGGGAAAAAAAAAAAGTGAAAATTGAGAAGTGTCACCACTGTATTGCCTTTCATGCAGGAACACAGTCAGTTTCAGGTTGATCTTTAAACACAGTGGTATGGGTTTAAAAGAAATGATTAAACATCTAAAACAAAGTGTCTTTATTAATAAGGCCAGCTGATTCATATTAATTTATTAAAATGTTCCTTCAGATGTTTTCTTCTATATTAGGTGTGAAGCACATATAGAGAGTCCCGTTAACTGCCATTCAATCCACAGATCCACATTACTGTAAAAAATTGCTCAGCTAAAGTTCACACAAAACAAAAGTGAAATTACCCCAAAGGAATCTCTGTGTTTCAAGACAATTTTCTTGCTGAGTTTCAAATATTACAAGTCTCCCAGTTGTTAAATAAAGAGTGATGAGAAAATGCATGCAATTTTAATTTCCACTGGGATTATGCCTGGTGTGAGACAATCATGTTGTTAGATATTTTTCTAAAGAGTAAAATAACGTTATAGCATCTGTGAAGGATGTTATGAAGAACATGGTTCTGAAATAAAAAACAATTTTATCCCAGATTAGCTACTTGTTATGCTTTTTGATGAAATTGCTTGAATTAGAATTTATGCAAAGCTTTATTATCTAAGACACTTCAGCTCAACTTGGTTTAACTGATGTATCTATTAGCATATCTATCTTGTAGTTAATGAAGGCTTGATGTATCAACTAAGGAGAATCCAGGCAAGTACAATGGGTATATATAAAAAATGACATAATGTTCACTTGTTTCCCCCTCCTCCAACAACGCCAAAGCAACAGCATATTTTAAAATCAAAACTGGTGTTCACAATGCTCCCTGCAAAGCCAGAGGTTAGCAGAATGGCTGGGCATTCACAACACCTGAACACCTGCGATTGTTCTTTCCTTGGTGTCTGGTGGAATTTCAGGTGCTCTTAAAAGATCTTTGTAGGAAGACCAAAAAATGAGGAATGACAAAGAGGAAGGTTTTTTTAAAAAAAAAAACAAATTAGAGTCTTAAATATAACTAGTTCATAATCCCTAGCTCATAATCAGGCTCTGATAAACAGAAATACCAGGAATGAAGTATCACATTATAATGGTAAGAAGGAATTTGCTTTGGAGATTTGGCTCTGGTTGAGGAAAAACTCAAAGGGGTTTACTATACAACTCCATTGTGAGAAAATTAAAAATATCACCCATGACTAGGAAAGCATCCTGCTAGAAAAGTAAACATCACCTTGTCTGATTTAGTTTATTGTTTTGTTTCTCAGATCTGCAAATGTTTTCTAAAATATTTCAGCCTGGAGGAAGGAAATAACACTAATGAAAATACTACCTAAAAAATGTGCCAGTTTCGTAATTGTGAATAAATACACAAATATTGACAAAACCGACATCAAATACTAACAATAATGTATGTTCCAGCTCTTGCACTTTTTTAAATGTTTAAATAAAAAGACAGGGGACCTGCCTTCTTGAAATTCTTTCAGGAACATACAAAGTCCTTTTCTCCTTTTCTATTAGTAATGTCATTGAGTTATATAAATTAGGACAAGGCTGAAACAGGAGGAATACTTGTTTTCATTTCACTCCACTTTCAGATAATTTTCAAAAAGGAAGCTGGTCTCTACTAAATCCAGCCACAGTTTAGATGAAACTAAACTCTTTCCAATCCACTTATGTTTGTTTGTTCTGATGCAGGTGTTTTTTCCAAGTGAGATGCTCTAGAGGAATTTTGTAGGCCAGAGGGCAGCTGGTGTGCTTTGTGTCGTCTCCTCTTAAACTGCAAACTTTTTCATGGAATGGGTAAAATCTAGGCAAGCAAATGTGGATCTTGGCCTAGTGCTTGTCTGAGCATAAGGAGTAGGTAATGGTAGGAATTTTACCATATATTCCTTGACAGGCAGCTGCATAGCTGTGAGAATGACAAGGAGTTTATGTATCCTGGAGATACAGGGAAAAACAAAGGGAAATAGGAAGAAGGGGGGAGAAAATTAAGTGGCAAAATCAGCAGTTCCTATAGTGGAACTACACTGCTGGTTCATTTTTTTTGGACAGGATTTAGAAAGAAAAATAATAGGCACATTTTTCCAGATTTATTATGTTTGGAAATAGTATATTTAGGCAGAATAGACAGAGTGGGTGATATGAGTGAAAATCTAATGACAATACTAATTAAGGGGAATTTCAAGGCCAACCAAAAGTGAAGCCGACAAACTCTGTCCACTGCACTGTTGACAAAGTGGTGCCCCTTTCATTTCTGGACATTTCCAAAGATAAACTGAGACAAAACAGTGTAAGTGAAGACAAAACAATGCCAAAATCAGGATCTGGGCAACAGCTCCAGCAAAAGTTGTTCTGAAGCTAAGACAGTAAGTAGCAAATCCAAAAGCAGCAATATGGGCTCTAGGAGGCACTGCAACTTCCTCCTCTCTTCAGGGCTCTAATCAGAGCCAGCTATGGGGTTTTAGTCCTCTTGAAGACTGGCATGAAAGATCTTTATATTTACATTTATGTTCACGCCCAGCCAGCAATGAATAGATTTCTCACGAACCTACATGATTCATGCCCATGAGATAGAGAGCACATCAAGCCATCCCTAGTCTGTAACCTTGGGAGTCTCCATGTGGGTTTCTGCAGGGCTGGCCTGTTGTGTGGTGGCCCTATGCTCTAAGGTTTCTCCAAAAGAAATGCCAGCCCTTGACAGCTTTCATAAGTGATACAGGAATTTATCTAGGGCTGCCAGAAAGCCTGTATCTGTTGGAATAACAGAGCTCAGACCTGTGTGGGGTCATTACCACACACCAGGGAACCCATTTTCCCACAAAGCTGTGACAGCCTGGGCTATGGCTGGCTAAACAAGTAGCAAAGGAGATCTGAATCTGGCTCATTTTTCCTAAATGGCCAACAAGAGGTTTTCAAAGCTTCAGGGTCAGAAGGTTTCTCTCTTCTCTGTGCTTCAGAAACTCAATGCCACTTGAAGGGGTTCTTGTATTAACTTTACTCTATTGGAAGCCCCCAAACCAACATTCTTAAAAAATGTATAAAATGGTTTTGCACATGCAAGGTCATCAGCAGGTTACTTAAAAGAATTAAGATAAGATCATTGGGAACAGAACAGTTCACGGTTTATTTTACCATACCCAGCTGTCAAAAAGTTAAGCCATAGAAACAAAAGTTGAAATTAGAGATAGAAAGCAAATTTAAATGTGTTTGATGACTTCTGTGTAATAAGGGGGGTTTCAGAGCTCATGCTGGTGTAAACAAGAAGGAAAGAAAAGCCAACCCCTGAAATGGGCAATAGGGCTAAGGAAAAGTCAGATCCATTCCTCTTCAATCCATAGACTATTTATGTAAACAATGGGTATATTTAAACTCGTCTGAAACAGAGAATGGGTGATTAATACTTTGCTCCTGTCCTACCTAATGAATTTGTAAGCTCTCTCATTAATTGTTTGTCCCAGTTATAGTATAGCTGAGACCAGGTCTCCTTTGGGGCTCCACTACTTTATGATGCAATTAATGCACATAACCCTATGCTATTTATAGTTCTCGAACCCTAACGTGTCATGTGTGCTAGGATGAGGGTGTTTTGGGACCAGCAGTGTCTCCCTGGCAGCAGGCCTCTGTCTTTGCATCTTTGCATGTACCTGCTCTTCTGTGTTATAACCCCTCTAATCTCCTGGGTGCTGGAGCTGATGACATGCAAGAGCGTCCTTTTATAGGAGGCCAGAGTAAAACAGGGATGACCAAGTAACTACTCACATATATCCAGTGGCCCAACTAGCCCTTACTTTACTTACAAAAGAAGGTTAAGTGGAAAGAATGGTAAAACTCCCACTGATATCAGCTGGGCCAGCATTTCTCATTCTAATGTAAGTGACATTATTTGTCAGTGCATGGAGGTTTTTGCTCAGTCTTTGTGTCTTACCTCACCTTTTCCAAGTAATTTCTATATCTCCACTGAAGAGATTTCCAACCACCACTGTCTCAGTCATCAGATAAATTGCTTTTTTGTCCCAGAAGGATTTAATTCTGTGTGTTTACTTCTTTAATTTGTGTATCCCCACAAACTAACATCTTCTTTGCATTTAGTAGGCAGTAGAGTGGCATGCAAAATCAAAGCCCTATTCTGCTTGAAACTGCAAGATGGAACGCAAGAAAACTCTTAACTTCAGGGAGTATTGTAGAGAGAAAATAGGAAGTGGAACAACTTTAAAAAATGCACACTTTTCTAATGCACTAAAGCCTTTGCTGCTTTTGCCAAAACTTCACTTTTAAGAAAAAACAGCTGTGGATTTGATTTCTATGTTTCTCAGCCGTTAGTCAATAGAGGATTCAATTTTAAAGCACAAGACCTATAACATACAGAGTGAATCATTTCTTGTCTGCATATAAGAGAACACAGATAGATAACATGCTTAGTGAAAGCTTTATCACCAAGGAAACACATTTATAAGCATTGAATCTAGCACCGTAACATTTACAACTCACTTTAAAAAAATGCCAGCTGTAAATAAGTCTATACTCATAACTCGAATTATGTGGTTTCTATCACTCACGCCTATTTTAAGAATTACTCATCGCCTTAGAGTGGCAACGGGCAAAGCCAATTTGTGAAAGTTCAGAGTTTCTGGAGATTTGGACTCTGACCTACCACAAGTTAATTGTTGCAGTGAGATAATAATTTTTTGGTAATTATGTCCAACCAATCCATAAGTAACCCCTCACAGAATAGGTTTTATCTAGTGCCACTTGCTATTTCCTAAAGGTCATGGAGTCTCTTTTTCTCACCTCTAACAGCTCACCTTTCCTGCGTGTACTATGGGGAAGCATAATTCCAGTAGATTGGAAATTCAGTCAGCAAATGAGGCATCGACATAAATATTCATGGGGGAAAAAAACTTTTGAAAAAATGTTGAGAAAAGAGGGTAGGTAAATCATGGCATCCTCAGGAGACCACTAAGATATGCACTGTCAATTTACATAGATTTGCTTAAAATTTTGTGTGTAATTTAAGAAATGTTTTCATACTTACTGAATTATCACCTTCTTGCTGGAATTAGGGCATCTCTTGAGCACTGGACACTTGATCCGGAGTATGGAGCAGTTGCCCATATGCCATGTGGCACCCATTTGTCATATCCTGGATTTACAGTCTGGCAATTAGCAAGGGAAATTATTCTGGATTGTTTAGGGAAATGTTTCTACCCCAGTCAATACACAACAGTTGTCCAGTTTTTTACAAAGTGAATTTGTCTTCTTATCTAGGATTCTTTCCCCACTTTTCAAATCCTTGAAACCCAAACCAAGAACTTGATATAAAAGCAAGCCATGGGAGAAGCACATGAACTCACAGGGTCTATCTGCATGTACAAGGCTAAGTTTCTCTATAAGCACTAGAAGATAAGCATCATCTCAGCATAGAGTCCCAGTAGAGTTCAGCACAACTTAACATGATAAAGATTCAGCTTCAAGAAAAAAAAATTCAGGAAAAATTTTGAAAATGCTTGGTTATGGCTTCCTCTGCTTGACTTTGTAAGGACGAGAGCAAAGCTGATGCCATGCGCCTTTAGAAAGTCAGCTCTGAAAACATGATATACTTACAATATTTGACTCCTTGCAGTTAATCCTACAAAGACACACATCCATACAGACATTTGTTTAATTGGGAATCCTCTGAACTCAATTCATGACTGGTCTGGCTCCTGTCTGGTTCCATAAGCCTAAATAGACATGAATAAATGGAGTCAATTGCCAACTCAGGACTCAAATCACTAACAGTCATCATAAAATCTAGTGTCCTGAAGAGTCTGAATACCTGACTCCAGCACCAAAATTGGACCATTCAATGAAGAATAATATAAAAAGGATTACTTCAAAACCACTGACCATGAAGAAAAAGAACACTGACTGTTGGTAGTGATGCAGTCTTGAACTTTCACACCACATCTCAGGAAATATTACTGCACTATAATTGAGTTCATCAGGTTTCATGAGCATGCCCATGTTTTCTTCTCCATTCCTCAAAGATTTTCATTGGTATGATGCAAAGCACACTACTATCTACTGGGAGGTTGTCTGTGTTAATCTGAAGCAAGTTCATCTCAATTTTTATTTCATCGTTTGTAGCTTTTCAGCTTTCAGATCCTCCCTAATGAGGACAGTGGCCAGAGAAACACAACATATGTACCTTTTATAAAGACAAAATGAGAGGCAATGTTAAGGCCTCGTACATTTTTTTTTTAGTTTTTCACTTTTCTAAAGAAAACCTTTCAGTCAACCCCGATGCCATAAAAGAAGGTGATGTCATAATTTATGATATTAAACTTGTT
The DNA here is from genome assembly GCF_017639235.1 of Corvus kubaryi. Classification (NCBI taxonomy): domain Eukaryota; kingdom Metazoa; phylum Chordata; class Aves; order Passeriformes; family Corvidae; genus Corvus; species Corvus kubaryi. The sequence continues at coordinate 2,795,665 of NW_024581128.1, forward strand.
ACTAAAATGTCATTACACAAGTGATGTTTTAATTGATGATTCTAAACTGGTTAGCAGGAAAGTGTCAAGTGTCACTTTCAAGACATAAACTGCCAGTTATGATTATATAATATCAATTATTCTTTGGAAAACTACATTAGATCAGTTACATCTGAACCGATGTAGTTGGGGCAGGTTCATATTTTTTTAAATGCTGTTCATCCAGTTCTCATTATTAGGAGTAAAATATACTTGGGATGCAATTCAGACTTTTATAACTCTCTCCTTGAAACATAATACCTGCCTTTCTAATTTGCCCTTTCAGATGCCTTCAAAACAACATTGAACTAAAAAAAAAGCAGTGAGACAAATTTTATAGCCCTAAGAGCTTGCCTTGTTCTGCAAACACACAAAAACCAAAGTTTGAGATTAAGGTAAGCAAAAATAACAAAACATAATTTTAATAGTAGGTTAAATATAGAGCATTAGGATTTACTGACAGCATGCGGGTTACTATGAGCCCTGCTTTGACGCTGGATCTCCTAAAGTTTAGCGTCCAGCTGCTCTCCAAATTCCTCTAAATCTTACTTAGGCACAGAACCAAGAGAATATATTAGTATCTGAAATGCATGTAGCCAGATTTTAAAAACTTAATCCCTTTTAGGGATAGTTACAAGTAAAGGCAGCAAGTTTAGTTCACGTGTACTCTCTGGGTCCAACGGGAGTAGACTGAGTCACTGCTGATGCTGATCTGATCGAGCGAGTTTATAGCATTTCCCTGTGTTAAAGCTGCACTCTGCTCCTTGCTGTCAGTGACATATCTCTGGCTTACTGGCAAAGTTGTTCAGAGATATCCTGATAACAAGTTAGATGCAACATAACAGAATGAGATTTTAACAGGAATTTCCAAGGTGAAATCTCATCTATTTTATAGAAAATAGGTACAGTCCCTTTAATGAGGGAAAACACAACAGTCAGGACTATCTCTTGGTCAAGATTTGTCTAAGTTTAAATAAGAGGATTTCTCCCATAAATTTCCCTGTTGTAAAATGGCAAAAAATGGCAAGATAAGTGATGCACATCCATGCAACTACAATGACCCTGAGGAACAGTGGGGACTCAAAAGCCAACAAAATTTGGCTGCTAAATAAGCTAAACTTTTACTTTCCTGAACAGCTTCATGCTCAGATCAGAGGTGATTTATGATGGAAGATGGATGTGGAGATGACTAGCAAATCACACTTCCTTTTACCCTGTTACCTGTAGAAACTTCAATCAGAAGTCACATTTCTTGGGAAAGGTCTTGGAGGTTTGATCAAAAGAGTTGCAGAAGGTGATAGGGAGAAGCTGCAAAGGGGTAAGAGCACACTAAGAAATATTTAGAAACAGATGTGATTTTCATTAGGTTTAGTGGAGTTGGTGGAAATTAATCTGCAGGGCAAGACTTTGAAAACTTACCTCATGATTTCATCCATGCAAAAAGAATCAGCTGTCTCCTTTTAGGTCTCTTGTTTTCTACATGTTTTTGCAAGTAATGGATTTGGATATTATCCCACTCTCCACTTCTTTCTGACAAGCTTAATGGTGATAACTGATATAAGTTCACAAAAAAACCAAACCAAAAAGCCCCCCAAAAAACCCCCAAAAAAACCCCAAAAAAACCCCCCAAAAACCCAACAACCCTCCCCCCCCCAAAAAAACCCATTAAAAGATATAAAAATACAGCAGAAACAAAAAAGGAAAAAGAGGTGTTAAGTCTTGATTATCCATATGTATCAGGTGTTTTATTACGAACATACGTCTAGGTAGCATTTTACCTGTCAGATTTTGGGGACATACAAATTTCATCAGATATCAGATCTTTAATACAGATGGTGAAATAATGCCAGAATTTTGAATGTTTATTCCCTTAGCCTGCTGTCACATATTCTCTATCCCACAGACATTCTCGTTGGAGCTGGTGATTATTTTTCTCTTTTTCCTCATTCGCTGTAATTATTTAAATTACCCTTTCAAGGCAGAAAGAGCTTGCATCAGCCATCAAGCCGTGCACCATATCACTCTGATTTCCATAACAAGTCAGATAAAATCTAAGCATCAAAGAATGCACACTTGTTGACATGACAGAAGGCTGAAATCCTGTGAGAAAAATGCCTCTTACAAGAAAGATGAGGATAAAAATTCTTTCAAAACCTCAGCAGGTTGAACCTGCCCATCCATGTAGTTGCTGCATCATGGAAACGTGTTCACAGCCCATGGTAGTACTGATCAACCTGTAACAAGGCTCCATCTAACAAAGACAAAATTCCTTCTAACATTTCCTTGTAACTGAAAGAAGGCATTCAGACACTAGTGGGTTTCATAAAAGTTATATAATAATTTAAAATTGGTTGCTAATTAATGTCAGATCACAGTGGAATTCCTATGGAATTACAGAGTGGGGCCTCTTTAATTACCAGTTTATAATTATAAATCTCATTGGAATGAAAAACACAAGAGCTGTAATAAATGATTATGATCTTGGAAGATCATCTTTGACTAATAAAATCTTCATGTATGTCTCTTAAGGAATTATAGAACAGTAGTCCTGACTTGGGGCAAAAAAACATTTTCCATGACGCAGGATTCCCCTTCCTGCATTATTCAAAAACTAAAGAGACAAAAATCTTAGACATTACTTCACAACTAGACCAATTATATTTTGTGAAATTAAAAATACGTCTCAGGCCTCTTAGCACTACATCTTGCGGCCTGTGTACCTGATGGATCACCAAGGCAGGACCTTTCCTACCATCACTGCGCAGTTTTGTCCTTCTCTACTGATCTGCCTTCAAAAAGCCACGGAACTAACCCTGGCTGTGGCACATCCTCAATGCAATTATATAGCAGAGACCTGCAGCCTTCTGTTCAGGTTGTCCTGATCTGTGATGTACTTGAACACAATCAAGGATGAGATGATTAGTACTGTGCATGTTGACTGCTAATTAGGTGTACCCACAGCAGTTTGTCCTATGTTCTGCTGCAAACATTTGGACCTCCCTAAACAGCCGGGGGTGGAGAATTACAACTCTAACAGCTTCACACCAGTATCCTACAGACCAAAAACCGATGAGTATGAATGTTGCTATGAACCTATTGAACCATCTTTTCCACCCTCCAGTTTGACTTTGGGCAGGCTGAACTGAAACAGAAGTTGGGGGGTCTGCCATGTGGAAGCAGACCTATAAGAAGATTTCCCAGCACAGGACCTCATCTCTGCAAGTACAAGAGGCAGGAAGAGGAGGAGAAGGCAGGTATCTCCCTGTCTCCCCAGTGCCATCATAGCATGGGACCCTAGCACTGACCTGTGCATCCACATTCTCACAGCCACCTCAGCCAAAATCATCATCTCCAGAACTTGCATGGGACAAGGAAGAAGATACTGATTTGATTTCAATAATCGTATCCATAATTGACTTGACTTTGCTGGTGAGCAGCAGGTTCTGAGCCTCACGAGCTTGTCTGCATGTCCCAGCAAGTTCAGTCACTTTCTCTCATTCTCTGGAGTGCTCATTACTGCTTTCAGCCATCCTCCTAAGATGTACTTTTCCTCCACAAGGAAATGAGCAGCTCATATGTGGAGGCCCTTCTTCCCTGCTTTTAACAGAATTGTTTTTCTCTGTTCCTTGAATTTTTCCCCAATCCTCTCATAGTTCTATTTCTCCATGCCTTTGAGGCTGCAGCTTCTCCCTGCATCCCATGTACAGCTGTGGGAATCTGTAAACCTGCCAATGAGTACTTTGTAAAAGCTTGTTGCAGATCTGATGGGTTTCACTTCGCAAGCCAAGAAACGAAGACTTATGACATAATTGATAATAACAAATTGAGAGAGGAACTATGGCCCCTACCTAAAATAAAAGACAATCACAGTGAATTAAAGGTCATGATATAAAGAATTACACAGAAAAACACTGGGAAATGAGAAAAAATTTAATGCAGGCTACAGTGGAGTTAAACCAGAGATGAATTTGGCTAAATAAAACATAAGAAACCTATTTCCTGTACTAATTACTCCACTTCTTAGAGAAGTGTAATGTTGGCATCAGCCATCATACTAAATTGCACCACAAAACCCCAACATTTAACAGTGTTTTAGCCTACACATTAGGGAGTTTACCAATTTATATTTTGCCTAGCTGTTGTTTATTTCCTGACAATTTTTTCTTGCAGGTTTACTCAGGGGGAGAGATGCTCCTTGAACAGCAAAACTGCTATTCAAGGGCTTTGAGAAGTAAGAACACAATATTATTTCATTTGTTTTTCATTCCACCTTGCGAAACTGTCTCTTTAGCAAATCCAGACCAACAGAATCAAAAGGGAGACTTCCCCACGTGGATGTTAGTGACTGCAACCTCTGTGTTCCATGGGAAACATGGAACACAGAGGTTGCAGCCACTAACACAGGCAGAAGGACAGCTTGTTTCTTCTCATTCATTTTGTTGGCAGAACAAAGACAACAGCACATTAGCAACAGACTTTCATATGGACACTGGAATTAATCAGACTCAAGTTTGCCTTCCTTTAAATCAAAGGGTCATGTGAAGGTGGGGCGAAGGATTTGCAGTGGTATCTTTGTGGGACTGCATTTCTAATTTTGCCCGAGATAAGAGTCCCAGTGCCTTGAATTGCTGATTATTACAATCACCAACAGACACACATACATATTCAGGGAAAGTGTTCGAACTCTCACATTTGTATTCATTTTACTTTGACTCGACTGGAATCGTAAAAGGAATGTGTAAACGAGGAGAGCCTGTTGCTGAAATGAAGTTGAATTTTTTCCCCACAGAAACTTGGGTTCATGACAGCTTTTTGTTGGGCAGGACATTAGCCTTTTGTAATTTATTGCTTTTAGATTAAATCTTGGGAAACTCAATATTGCAGTTGAATGATTAGAGCAATACCCCTTGGAGTAATAAATTTTCTTTGGTGCTATGCATCTCCTGATCATGTTTCCCTTCTAATTACATTTACATAAATGATATTCTGCAAAATTAAATTAACATTCAAACCGTTATGCTGGCAAGGAGAGACAAAAATTAGTTACAAACTTACATCCCTAAAAAACCGAAATGACACCTCATTCTTTCCACAAACTGAATCATATCTATCCCCCAAAGTGTCTCACACACAATTCATTATTCTAGTTGGTTAATCACCGACCTAGAGGCTCTGCTTCCCCTCTTTCGGAAGTTTATTAGTGTAAAGAACTACTTTCCACAGGGTCTCATTAAATAGAAGCAATTGGTGACAATCCAAATTTGGTCAGCAAAGTGCTTTATTCAGAGCTAGACTTGATTTCTATAGTTTTGGCCACAGCACTTCTTCAGGGCTTCCCTCTCTTGGCTCCTGCGCACAGTTCCTCTAGTGCGGAGCCCGAAGGCACTTGGCAGGGCTCCCTGTGAACTTAGACTCAGTGCTGCACTGACACTGTCCTGAGCAGGCTGAAGAAAGATGTTCTTGCCCTTCATACGTCCACATCGCCATGCTGGCTGGTGAGCAAAGCCATGATTTCCTGGACTGCTCTCCAAATGATGTAGGATTTCACAGAGAAAGTTTTTGCTTGCCAAGAGGAGGGACCATTATCGTGATGAGGAAAAAAGAGTGCCAGCCTACTGCTTGCTCACAAAGTCAGTCTTCAAACAGCTTTTCCAAGATCTGAAGTTGAAATGGATTGTGCTATGTAGTGTTAATTTGCCTAAGATCACTAATTTCCTGAGTACTCAATCTATTTTCTCAGTGATGTATGAGGATCAGTAGCTTTTGCAGAGAAAAATTGTCTCGTAAGACCTACTTGGAAAGGCATTATTTTTGTTGTCCCATAGAGGATTTGGCCCTTCGGATACCTACCCACTGTAAAGACAGGGTACATCCAATCTCCTCTCTCCTCTCTTTTGGCTTTTGATGCAATTAACAAATCATCAAAATACTTAGGCAAAGAACACAGGGCCTATTCTATCACTGGCCATCAGTGAGGCATCACTTGGTTTTATTTGTTGCTCCTACATACACTGCACTGAAGATCACAGTATTTTCATTCAGGAATTTGAATCCTAATCTTTATCCTGCCCACCCTTATAGTCAAGAGCATATAGCATCAAGTCTCTAGTGGTATCAATTCTTATGCAAGTATACTCAAACAATATTGAGACATTAGTAACAAAGTGGGGGAAAAATCATTATTTATTGTATGACACATACATATCAGTCACAGTCACAGCTGGAAGTAAGTCTCTCAGCTCTAGTGCAAGTATGCCTGTTTGAGTGTGAGTACACTCTGTAAGTTGTGCATATTTCAATGGGGGAAAATACAGTGTCTGGAGAAGGCGATTAAAGTAGAAATGTCAGAGTTTCTGATTAAATAAAGTCTGTGTATATATGAGCCTGCTTTTCAGTTTGAAACCTGGATGATTTTAACATTTCAATTTTTTAAAGCAAGGTTTGAGTCAGCGACTGAATTTCCTTCTTGAAACACATCAACATTTGCATTTTAGCATATTTCACTTTACTTGGCAAAGAGATTGTTGGAGTTTTTTCAAAAAAAAAAAAAAAGAAAAAGGAACGTTGGGCAGCCTGGCATTTGTTTGAAAACCTAATTTAATTTTCCCTAAACTTCACAGTTTCTGTATTTCTATAGGTCCTACAATAAATAAAGTTAATTAGTTGTAGACATAACATTTAGAGACCATATTTTCTCAGTGTTTGATTGCAGTGAGTCATCTGCATGACAGTTCGCTTTCCAGGACTGCACTTCATTCCTGTTCGCCTCACCCTGGTAAACATAACGTGCCAAACACTCTAGAATTTCTGTTAAATAAGCTCGTCTCACAGCGTTATGGCCCAGGCCCATTCAGAGCCATAATTGAATTCTTTGGCACACAAATTGCTTGGAAAGACCAGGCCGATTTATATGTTTAGGACCATATGACAAACATCTGTTTCGTTGCAAGGAATGCTAGGGTATAACCACAGGTACTGAACACAAATCACGTAGGAAATCCTGGGGCAAGTTCATTAACCGTGACTCCTGGAAAGGACATGAGACCCAAGTTTCCATTTGATGGAACAGCCTGCACAAGACTATGATGAACTTTCTGTGAAATCTATGAAAATTCAGAGTAGTCAAGGAGATGGGGAACATAATAGCACCAGACCAGCAGGTACATTTACAACAGCAATGTTACACAACAAAATTCCATAAACTTTTCGTCTTCAAGGACTTAAAACTCTAGAAGACAGAACAATAAAACAAAAATGTCATAACTAACTTCTACTGCTAGCATTAAAATTTAATTTACTTTATTTTATCAGTCTGTTATATTATTCACGTTATCATTGCCATGCTGTTTTTAACCTGTGTTTAAAAAGCAGCATAGCTTCAAGACATGTCACTGGAGCACAACAAATGTGAGCCTGACAGAGCGCTCAGTGAATCATGGGAGAACCCCTATAATTAAGGAAAAGAGTAAAGAGAATTTGTGAGGTTTCAGCAAAGTTATCAAGAATTCATGAGTACACAGGGTTATGACTCAGTTGGCTAAGGTTATCAGACTCCAGGGGCATTGAACAGTTCGGTGAACAAGACAAGACCATCTGCCATCCACAAAAGGAAAAAATACATTTATCTAGAAGCAGGGCTCTTCCCAAGCTTTCTGAAAAAGCTCCAAGGTGGGGGTCTCAGAACTCTAAAAGGTTGTGTAAAGCCCAGATACCTTATTCAGCTCCTGATGCAGAAGACACCATAGGTCTCAGAACAGAGAAAGGAAAAGAAAAACAAATTTGTCAAGATGTGTCTTAATGACAAATGCAAAGAACACCTGAAGGTATGGCTGATGTTTTCTGTTCTTCAGGACAATCAGAGAACTGCAATCATCTTTTGTCTCTCAGGAGTATCACAAAGCAGAGGAGATACACAATTGTATTTGGATACTATCAGGAGCAACTGGAGTGGTTATGAGTTAATTTAACCATAAAGGTGAGGTTAATCTCTGTATATCAGAGCCTATTAATAAACACTCTTGACCACTTCGGTACCTCTCTCACCACCCTTCCACCCCTGCATTCTGCTGGAACCAAAATGCCCAGCGGATGAGTGGGGAGTCGCTGCATTTTGGGTTGCTCTTCTCAGAAAGTTTGTTTTTTTACTTTCCTTGTATAATCGTCAGGGTCTCCTGAGAGCAGGTTACTGTAGCTGAGAGGAGAAGACCACGCTGTGCAAAAGGCATGGCAGCAGTAAAGAGCAACTGAAGCTGCACTCACAGCACCCATGTTTCTCCACTTCTGCATTTTTGATTGCCTAATTTTTGTTGTTGTTGATGGTGTCTGAAGATTAAATGTTATGTGCAGCAACAGATGTTAGTGATCTCATTCAGAGCTGAATATCTTTTTACACATAATTTGGTTGTGCGCTAGGGGCCAAGAACTTTGGCTTCAGATAAGCAAAATCAAAAGCTGTTTTAACTGGCACATTGAGTCCATTGTCTATAAACATTCACGTTAAGAGAATGAGATCAAATCTGCCAAGGGACATTACTATGTCATGAAATATTTTTGCCCATCACAGAAGAATGACTGGAAAAGAGGGAAAAAGAGGTGATTATGGAGCAGAGGCCTAAACCTGCTTAAAAGCTCCACTAATTATGAGCACACACTACCTTGGGGAATAGTCACAAACTGATGTACAGAAAACATTCAAGAACGAGGAGACAAGGACATTCTTCAAGGAATAAAGCAAGGAAACACTCGAACTTGGCAGCTTCTGCCCTGTTTTGATCGGATGGGTGGCAGCAAATAAAGGGCAATGCCAAAAAGATCAGTGTTAGGTAGGATGGGATTTTCCTAGGTATATGAAAAACAACAGACCAGGAAACAGGAACACTGTGATACTAATCCATTTTTTTCAAGCAGTCACAGATTTTTAATGTAAATACCCATAGATCACATCAGAAGGGAGCCACCAGGAAGTTGTCCCAGGAGCTCTTACAAGTAATATTTTTAATGATCTATATTATTATTGTTAGAAGCATGGGAGCTGTGTTCTCTTTGGAACAGTGAAGGAAGAAGGTTGAGAAGGAAATACAGTTTCAAGACATGAAGATGCAACTTTTGAATCAAACTGCTTTTGAGGGATTAAAAACTGGAATCAATTGATCAAAAAGAAAGGTGGCAAGTATTTGACTTGTCTCAGGGGAAATCCTTGGGAATCTCACACACCTTTTCAAACTGCATTCAGACTGTAAGAAAAATGTATTTCTCAAAGAAGCATCTATTGTTATTGTTGATGTTATTAAACAGTATCATTGAAACAACCAAGGGTAAACAGAATTTAATTTAGGCCTTCTGAATATTAACAGTGTTATTCTCAGAATCAAAAACTGGTTCTTTGGCTAGAATAAAAACATTTGATTGTGTTTTGCTGTGAAAACATTGCGATTTGCTGTACTGTTCATGATTAATGTTGGTCTTTCAAAAAGTTGTTTTCCTTTGTGCAATGTAAATAAAGCTTCTTTCCAGTGTTGCTAAAATCCTGGCTTTCATTATGCATGGCAAAGGCGAGGTTGCTGATGCTTTATGATCTTTAGCAAGTACCACAGACATTTCTGGAACATGAAATCAAAAGTAAGAGCAAGTAGCATTAAAATGTTCTTTGAGCTACTTTCTCTAATCACAACATGAAAGTTCTTTTTCATTTAGTGTATGTGAACTGCATTCAAAGCAAAATAAAAATAATTCTGAAACTGAGACTTTTTCTGGAATGGATTCAGTGCTGGAATAGAGTCAAGTAAAACCTTCTTTTCATGACAACTGAATTTGAGTATTGTATTTCTTATTTGATGTGACATCTCATCACAAGATCCTCCAGGCACTGTGCATGGATCACCTTTAAAATACAAACATCCTAATATTACACTTCTTCTGTTTCTCTACGGTAGTAATAATTCACTTTCACATAAGCTTCTTGGAAGGAAAGCCAGAAGAGTCAACTTTTTATGCCATGTACATCTCTTAAATAAAGGCAATCATGAAGACTCTTTCCCTCCCACCAGTAACTACACCATGTTGCAGAGGCAATGACACTGCTGCCTTTTACAGAAAGGGATTTTGAACAAAGTCCAGGAAAAGGGACAGTTCTTCAGGCACAGTGGGGCTGCACAGCTGCATTGACTCCTGCCAGTCATCCCATCAGCCGATGATATGTTTCTGACTAGTGAACTTCTTCGAACTTGACTTAATAGTTGAATCAAAGCAAGAAAAATTCTCAAGATCAGACAAATCTTGGCAGACCTTTATATCTGTGTATCAGTTTGGAAACTACTGATCTGATCTGTGTTCCATCATGACGGATAACAACTGACCCCATACCTCATCCCTAAGTGGCCTAATGAACTAGGTTTGAGCAATGTGAGAAATGAGTAGTATCGAGATCTCACTGTTCACTGAATAGCAGTGTGACCTATATGATAGAGATGACATCAAAAAATCATCTCATTTTCAGGAGACCAAAAGGTACAGTGCCTTCCAGAAAAGAAAAATGTTTATATCAAAATTACAGGGAGCACCCTCAAGTTTGTTATTAGCCCAAGGAGTTGGATTAAACATGGAGACAGTTCTGCAGCAATGTTTATTTTTAAGGGAGAGTTAAAGTTGAGATGCCTACACAGCTTTGTTTGCTGTAGAAATGTGGTTACTTAGAGATATACAAGTTATGCACATCCAGGCACCAAAACACTGGAATTCAACAGTCATTAAACAAAGTTCTTCCTATTTGATACAGATACAAGTCAGCCATATTCTCCTGACCATCCAGGACCTTCCCAGACCCAGTTTCTACATCTCTGATCCTCTCAACATTGCCCTCTACCCTCTCCAATACACGGGTGCTATTTCACAAACTATTATCTTACAACATTTTGTTTCTTCTTTGCTGCATCCTACCTAGGAAAACATTTTCTGAATTGTTATCCCAGTTTTCTGTGCTGTCATGTCTTCAAACCCCCAGGAGGATTTTTTCTTAAAAAAAAGATTGCACATTCTTCGAAATGGGAATAATTTTTGCATGCTCAGATAAAAAAAAAAAGCCAGAACTCAGCGGACTCTTCACAGTGGACCTCCCTGACTTTTCAGAAACTCATCATGAAGAACATAACCTGACTGCTTTCCTGTTTCACTCCCAGCAGTGAATTGCTGATTAAAGCTGAGAATACAGGACTGTAACTAATGTGAAATGAAGGAAAACATTTAACCTACAGTCCCTCATATTCAGAACAAATAACTGTCTCTGTGTCCCTTGCACATGTTTGATGGAGTCAGAAACTGGTTATTAACGAGGAAAAACTCCACAAAAATGAACACACTCCAATCAGTCTTCTGGCACTACTACATCAAGAGGAGATGCCAGTCAAGCAGCTAATTTTAAACCTGTAAATCTTTACCTATTTGGGAGGCTTTAATCATTTCCTATGAATTAATACCATAAAGACTGATTTATAGCTTAAGGAGGAAGATCCTTATAACCATTAATACACAAATTCAATCAACAGACATTTGCAAATTACAGATTCACTGGAGCTCTGTTTGCTCAACAGAAAACCAATCCTGGCCCCTTCTCTGCAGAGGAAGCAGGCTTCAAATGATGGTAGAGGTGCAGTTTCATCAATGCTGCATTCCAGGAAACCTCCTTACACAGACTTTCTTCAACAGATGGTCTTCTTAATTTGGTACAAGATACAAGATTTATAGACAATCTTCAGCAACATGGGAAGTGTTTAAGGTGTCAGATGAAGCAATAAACAAATGGGAGAGCAATGGTCTCTTAGCAAACAAATTCTCTAACTTTCCAAGTATTGCTATGACCCTGCTGCTCCTGCACAAATATCTGAGAGAAAATACAAAATTATTTGGGGTGGTTTTTTTTAACATGGAAAAGTTATTTTATTTTTGTCTGCTTTTGCTGCAAATTATTAATGACAGCGAACAAGACAATTTAGGCATAAAATCCCTGATTTGTCAAGCTTCTCAGAAACAGAGGTTTGCATGTAGTCTATCTATTCTAGTCTCCAGTACACCTAGAGATGACCTGGCTGTCTCCTCCCAAGCAATCTTAACTCTCAGCTTCAAACATTGTCTTGTTACCACATGTGAACATGGCTAAAAACAGGGACATTTGTTCCATATTTCTTCCTCTCTGTCACCACAGATGATTCTGCCAAGTGCCCATCCTCTCATCTATTCCTGGTTACCATTAATTTTTCTCTTTCCTATGCTCCATACATACAACCTCATTCGTGTGCCAGTCCTTCCTCTGTGTCACTGGTTCTAATGTCCAATTTTCTCTCTGCAGATTCATACACACTGTAACCCCACAGTATATATAAAGGACCAATTTCATCCTTTTCAAATTTCAGCATTTGCTTGAAATGCCAAAAATAGAGAATGAGTTGCCTTTTGCTTCCCTTATCATCAACAAAGGGAGATGTTTACGTGGACAGGCTGACTCAGGTTTTAGCTGAGCAGAATCACTCTTTGGAGATGCCTCTTGGTTTCTAGTGAAAAGAAAAAGCTTAGGGTTACTGGCTTTCTAATGCATCACTAAAGTGCTTACAAGGGATAAGTCCAGGACAAAGTATAGACATTTTTTCCAATCCCTGGTTTGTGATCCTTCATCTCTCAGCCTCTGATCCTTTTTTTGAGATTCCAGTTGTTTTGCCTTGTCTGGTTTACATGGACAATCTTATTTTACCTAAAAAGGAAGCTTAAGCCAACAGTTCATGTAGACATTTTGTAACACAGCTCTCCACTGTGGAGAAAAGGCAGGTGACATGCTCTTTATATACTATTGTAAAGTTTTCCAAACAACTTTTTAACCTTTGTCTGTTCCAAAAGTCAAACTACCTTACTAGGACAGACTGATATTTGTACTTCAGTGGAGAGAAAGAAAAAAAAGTAGAAATTGGAATGGTGAGTACTCATTCAGTAGCTGAAAGCAAGGGATTTTCAGAGAGCTAGAAACCACTGCAGAAGAAGCTAAGCTTTTGCCTCGGGGCATTTAAAGCATCCCTTTCTCCTAGTCCATCTTTTCCCTTCTTTCCTGATCCCTCCTCCAGTATGTGTCTGCTAAAGATCTCAGCCTAAGGAACAGAACTGGGAGGAAGCCAATCTCCAGTTCATCTTGGGAGTTTGATTTAATTTTCCATACGTCCCAACTGCTTCTTTAGCAATGATGTACATCCTGGCTAACCTGAAAAAAACAGTGCTGGTTTTCCTGTAGAGCACCAGCATCACGGAGTTTCACAGGCAACCTGATACATTTGCGACTGGTCCAGGTGCAGCAGCACTTAGACGGCATCCAGCTTTGTTATAGACATAGAAATTGCCAAAATGTCCATTAATTTCAGTGGTACCAGGAAAGGCCTATGGAAACAAGATGGTAAAAGTCAGGAAATGTGATATAAGTGGGAAGAAAAAGCATCAGCATGTTTTGAGAGAGAATGAAAAAGATGATACACAGTAAGAAGGCCTGGTAGGTGCAGAAAAAGGACAGTTGCTACACAGAGAGCAACAGACACAGTTTTAAAAGGAATGCAATGAAATTTTGCAATTATTATTCAGAATTATCTTCTCCTTACTACAAAGGTTATGATTGATGAATCACTTTTTAAAAATGAAACATTTAGGTCAGAGTGGTTTTGGAGAGTTTGAAAGGAAAGAACAGCTGTGTGTGGCAGGAGGAGGTGTTTGGATGGATCAAACTACAAGTTCAGCTGCTTTTGTTACCAACACCTACAAAACCTTTTAAACAAGAACCTTTGTGACATAGAGAAATGTAAAGGAGGAGAAAAACACATACAAAGAAATGGAAAAAGGGAAATACATAATAAGGGATTTGGCTGTTCTCTTTGCTTAATGTCATGGTACTATGAATTTTCCTCATTCTCCCTGAATGAAGTCTCTAACTATGTATGTTTGGCAGCTGACATAGCAGCAATAGCACCAGTTTGATCACTGGGAACATAGCATTGGCTGCACTTTCAAATCATCTCAGCACCCAGCGGCTACTGATTTGGTTGCCAAAATAGGAGACACGCACTTTCCCACCTACATCCTAATAACAGACATTACACTGGAAAATACCATGAAAACAAGAATGGTTTTACTTGGCAGAAACCAGACAAACTCATGCTTGTTGAGCACATTTCACCTTCAGTCTGAATTGGCCAATCTATAATGAAGTTGTAACTTACAGTCTGTAGCACACTTGAATGAGTCAGTCATTTAAATACAGTATTGCAACCCAAATATCTTTTAACTGAATATTATTATAATTTAGGATTGCACAAGGACATGAGAACTCTTAGTAGGGCAGTGATTTATAGAAAAAATACAAGTGGCAGTCAGGTAAATATTCACCTCAATCTAGTTTAAAAGTAGCAGAACCTGCACTATTGAACTCCATCTTTCACTGTGCCACCGATGACACACACATTTATACACCTTTGTTCTGTACTCTTCAAAAGTGGACAAACACAATTTACTGTAGGAAATTGAAAATGTAAGCTCTTGGCTAATGTCAGTAACACAAAACAAAACAAAAGAAACCAATTTGCTTGCCCATCAAAAATAGGGTATTGTATTTAAGAGACCACATAGTTGCAGTGGGAAACACACTACTCACTTAAGATCCAGTTCATTAAATATTCCCTATATTCTTGGTATAAGAAAGAACAGACTACATGTGTGGGGGAGCATAATTTCCTGGAGGCATCATTTTATCTTTAATTTCCATTAGGTCTTTCATGAACACACCACTCAATCCCCTCTGCCTAACTGCCCCCACTGTGCCAGTGATCATACAGTATGTAATGTCAAGTCTGTCTTCATCAGGACTGGGATCAATTAAAAAGCCCAATATTCAAATCATGTTCGCGACTCCCAAAGTGTTGCCACACTTATTCTCTGAGAACAGCAGAAGTATGTCAAACTGTTCCACAGCACATGGTTTTCAGATTGCATTTTGCACTATGTTTTCACACTAACCCAAACCAAATTTGTACCCACTGCTTTGAATGCCCAGAACAGCTTTAGGCAGGAACACCCCAGGCCTGGATTGACCCCAATTCTACCGGTGGCATCTCAGTTAGGGGATGACTCACCCAGCCTGCATCATTAACAACGGGCTACAACCACTCAGGGAGATGATTCAGCCTATAGGTGGGCTGAAAAACTGCCTAAGTATGATAATATCTCCCTAGTAATTCTAAAAGATTGTCTTTGTTGACTGGACTATTAATTTAGGAATGTGGGATTAACCTGGAATCAGTGTGTGAAAATCCCATCATAGGGGCAGCCATTGGTTCAGAGACACCCCTAAAAGTTGGATCAGGAAAAAAATAAATTATGAGGGGGACAAAGTTCACAAGCTGCTCCTGAAATCTTCAGCTTCAGGGAAGAAGACAGTAAAAGTTTGTGAACATAAATAGGGACTTTACAGGAACTTGACAAAACCCATACTTTTATAGTTATTTGCACATAATTGCCCGTCACATAATTCACTGCAGAAGAGAGATTTCCTTTGATTCCAGCCAGAACTGGCATGAGCCCAGGCATTTCTACACAGGAAAGGAACCAAACCCAGAGCCACTTTAATCTGGTCTGGGGAGTGAAGGAAAGTCTGGGGAGTGAAGGAGTGCACTCCACTGCACTACGAGCTGAATTTATCCAGCTCCTTGTAACTCTGCTTTAGCTATGACTTGTAATGGAGACTGACTTTATTCTTATTAGCTCTCTCCAATAAATAAGTTTTCACTTTATGTCCCTTCACTGGCTCCCTCTGCCCTGAAACCAGTCTCCTGATTAATGAGATATGGAAAGTTTTAGGAATAGGGCCAAACTGGGGGGAGATTTTTCTTTTTGGCTCTTTTCAGCTTGCATAGGGTTGTGCTATGGAAAGCTGTCCCTCCACTCAGATCAAGAAAACCTTGCAAACATTGCTGCAGAGTTTCATCAAAATGAAAAGACTGCAGAATTCTTTTGTTGTCTTGAAAATATGCATTGCTAATGCCAATTCATTCATCCTGAACAAAATAGCTACAAACATTTGTTTTAACAATATAGAGGCCTTAAGAAATGTGTAATTTCACAGCAGCAACAGAACATTTATATTGCGAACGTTGACCTAACTTCTAAGCTCCTGAAGGAAACTCTAAAATTGTTTAGCGAGAAGGGCTTTCTAAGCTGAGAATCAAGCTGTGAGAAAGAATAAAAAAAGAGCATTCATTTAAACATTTTCAGAAGCCCCTAAAAATGTCGTTTTCACACAGTAAATCCGCTGCACTTGAATGTCTGCTGGCTTTCTGAAAGGAATGCTCTTCACTGGGATGCAGCCTGCTGTGGTCAAGTATGATGAAAATAAAAGTGTTGCTAATGGTGATTGAAAAGGATTCCCACTGCTGCTGGCCAGTGTTGGTTTTAGATGGGCCAACTCTGTCAAATGGAGAGCAACGGGAGACAGTAAACTTTCTCTAAGACTCTCTAAACTTTGAGTCACCTCTTCTTCCCTTCCTTTTAATACCATTGTTTCTCTGCAGAGCTTTATATTAACTCAGTCTGGACCAGACTGTCACTGGAAATGTAAAGATGCAGATTTTCACACAAGGGCAACACACAAAAAAAGAAATGAACCATGACAATGAGCATTAGCACAGCAGCAAGTCAACAAGCCCAAAATACTTCTACATTGTGGGTTAGATCAAGAAACAAAGTTGTACTCAAGGGTAAGTATTCAGCCATCCTCTTTAACTGGGATACTTCATATTGATGGCAACTTCAGGAGCAGGGCTTGGTTGTGTCAGGCATTTTGGCTTTTTAAGGAAATTCAGCTTTGCACAGTCACAGAGAAACTTCGTTCAGATAGCATACGGCAATGCTAAGGGCAGGCAGCGAGGCTGAGGCAGGGAATTTGAGAAACCACGAATCTGGCTTTTGACTCCTGAATCCCTGTTCCGTGCATTAAGCACAAGACATACCTCTCGTCCTCAGCAGAACTGGACTTCCTTTGATGTTTTTTCTTCCTCATATGCTGCAGAACCAGCATGGTTCCACTGTAAATTTCCATCAGTGGCTGAAGTTTTAACTGGGCTTTGTCACTAATTGCACTGACTTGAGTCTTCAGAAATACCCTGTAGCTTTGGGCTCAGACGGAATTTGGAAATCCAGGTCCTCGGCCACAGTGAAAGAAAATCAATTAATGGCATTAAGGAGAAGAAAAAATAAGAAACAACTAAGGAAAGCCCACCTTTTCTGCAAGTGGACTTCAGCTGCTTGAACGTTAAAAGAGCAGGCATTGCCTGGGCTTTGAAACAGTGATAATGCTGAGCATGTGTCTGGGTGTCCCCCCACACCTCATGTGCCTCTCCCTGCTGCCCCAACCAGAGAGTTTGTAATGCTGCACGGCTGAAGAACTTCACCCAGCTGAAAAACAACCTGACAAAACACAATAATGGCATACTTTGCATGGGGTGATGGTTGTCTCAGCCAAGATGGTTGCCCAATAGCACAACTTTTGTTGTTTAAGTAAGTCTATCAGCCTAGAGCCTCTGTGAGGTGGGAAGAGCAGGGTGTAGAGTGGGGACAGTAATAGGTCAAACACTTTGTTCCAGATGCTCAATATGCTTTGTTTGATCCAGGCTCTCTTGACTGATCTAACCTAGCACAAGCCATGGACCCCACCAACATCTGAGGGGATTTCAGCCCTGCTGTGCTGTTTTTACTCACTCTGTATGCCTCGACAGGAAGCATAAGGGAGATGATGAGCCCAAACTTAAATGTGCTCTTAAAGGATATTTTGATGTCTGGAAAATACTTTCAATTCAGCGTATACAATCCCAGTAACAAAGCTGGCCCTTCTTAGGCTATTCTCTGTATATTATGAGCATATCAGAGCTTAGAATAAAATCTCACAGAGTACAATGCATGTAGTACTTGGTCCCTCATCCCAGTCTAACTTAAGTCATTTTGATCAGTCTAGCACTTTTTTGATCACTCTAGCTTAGTCTTCAGTAAAATGCCAATTTGTGGATCAAAGACTCTAGAGAATGCTCACTTTCAGGCCTGAAAAGACACAGCAATTCTCCAAGTTTGATTGCTTTTTTCCTCCCCTATGTTCTCACAGGTATCTACTGCAAGTGGTAATCATTGTGTGCAACCTTTTAACATACACTTATTATTACATCAGTGACTGAGAAATACAACTCTTGCACCTGATGGGTATTCATTCACCTAATCCCAATCTCTAGTAAGGTCCATTACAGAGCTGAGAGGGCATCCAGCCTTTAGTCATTCTGTGCTGCATGTGAGTGCACCAAGCCTGTTCTCCCTACCCGTGGATGTTGGCTGGGTGACTGGAAGTGGAATGTGCAAACAGCTGGTTTGCCAAGGAAGATGTAAACTGGACAGAACACAGAAGACTAACAACGGTGGTGAAACTCTCATTTTGTGTGTAGAGGTATTGAGTGCAAGGCACTGTGTAAGGAAAGCACATAGGGCCAAGTGAAGCCTTTTGGTCTTGATCAAAAAGCATGGCTCTGCTTCAGTGGGTTCTTAGTCCTGCTTCCATCTCCAGTCACCAACAAACTTCCCAACTTGCTCATGGGAGTCCTGGCACTGAGCAAAGCACCTCATGAGTCACTAAAGCAAGGGTGCACTGGGCATACATTCATTGACTAGAGAGAGCAGCCCTCATCCTGGCTTCCAGGGAGGATCCAAGGTCACAGAGACAACAGGCCTGTGGGCACAGGCCGTAGTGCAGCTCCAATACACCCTCCAAAATGTGTTCAAATTTCAACTGTAAGCATAGCAGAAAATTATCATGAAAGGGCAAAAAATGCAGTTCTCCCAGTCAGGGCAGGGTTTGCCACATCCTGGCAGCTCTCTGACCCCAGTGCTGCTGGCCTGCCTGCGTACATCATTGGGCAGGAGAACAGGAGAACATCGGTGACCCTGATGACTGCTGGATCAGAATGGCTGTAAACCACTGGCCAAGATGTTTTACTGGTTTTTCCTCTCTGTAAATCACAGAAAATGAAATAAAATGAAAATAAAATTAAATAAAGAAGGAAGAACAGCTGGGAAGAGCAATTAAGAAGCTGTGGCAACAAAAGCCCTGCATTATCTGTCTTGTCGCATTTTCTCCTGACTTTTTAATACATCTATTACACTTAGCATACTACAGCCTCATCTTTATCCTGCAGATCTCACTGAGCATCCAAGATTTAGCTAAAAATTACCAAGTTGGCAGTGTCTAAAGAGGAGAAGTTTGCACATCTCCTATTTATTCTGTTCCTGTATCCAGACAGAGTTATTCTGCTCTCTTCTCCCTCTGATTGCCTTTTCCAGGTGCACTCAGATTCATAAAAAAGTGAATTACCTGGACAC
Source organism: Corvus kubaryi (assembly GCF_017639235.1). Lineage (NCBI taxonomy): Eukaryota > Metazoa > Chordata > Aves > Passeriformes > Corvidae > Corvus > Corvus kubaryi. The sequence continues at coordinate 2,815,111 of NW_024581128.1, forward strand.
TGGTGTCAGCGACCTAGTCTCAAATGTATGTCTTGCCAAGAAACTAAACACGCAAAAAAAATCCCACTATGACTTCTTTCTTGGGCACAACAAAATTTTAGTAAAGGTTTAGTTTCCTGATGAACTGAAAAAATTATTTTAAAGTTAAGGAATAGACTAGAACTTGACGTAATGGCTGTAATAACCTCCTTGGGCCTCACTTTTTCCCTAGTCAAAAAAGGGTTGCTGAACTACTCAGAAAGAGCTGCAAGTCAAAACATCTAGGTAAAAGACACCTTTGTGTTAGGAAAGTTCTCAGTATATAACATAAATAACCTTATCGTGCTTTTAAGACACTGAAGGGGAGCAGCAGTTTCCTATTGGAGGTACCAGCAAAGATGAAGTCACACAGAAGAAATAGCTAAAGATGGGATGCTGCTGAGTAAGAGCTATGCTATCCCTTATCTCATTTGGAGGTTGGTAAAGGGCTTTCCAGAGTCCTGCTGTGAATTTGTCTCAGTGTTTTTTAAGGGCCCTTAAAAATGTCATTTGTCACAGAGTAAATCCTGGATGTCTGGTTACTTTCTGCAGGCAATGCTCTTTGCTGGGCTGCAGCTTGCCAGGGGTCAAATATGACAGAAATGAAGTGTTGCTAATAGTGATTGAAAAGGATTCCTACTGTTTGTGGCTGGTGTTGGTTATTAGAGAGGCCAAATTTGTGGGAAAGAAAGCAGCAGGAGACAGTAAACTTTCCCTAAGACTTACTAAACTTTGAGTCACCTCTGCTACCAGTGCCATTCTGTCAGATCTATTTGGAGAAAACTGATATTATAATTACTAATCTCAGCAAGGGCCTAATGTGCAACCTGAGGCACTCCTCTGCCAGCCGTATAATTATGGATGGGCTGGAGAGACCTGCAGGCACTGCCTCTGCCCCCCAGCCCTAAAACTCATAGGATTAGGTTACTGCTCTGCCCAGGCTGCCGGGGACAGGTAAGAGAGCGGCAGAGTTGCTGGGCTGCCATGAGAGAAAATTGTTATTGTCAAAACTGACTGCGTGGTATTAAAGGTTTGAATGTCACCTCAAAAAACTCTTTTTCAGACCCTTAAGTGGTGGTGTCTAGAGGGCTGTTTGAAGCAGGGTTCACCCCCCTCTCAGGCAACAAATATTGATGGCTGAGAACATTTTTGTTTTGCCTTATCATTTCCTCCACCTCTTCCCCACCCTACTGTTTCTGCACCCCTCGGATTAAACCTGCACATAAAATCAGTTTAGGCTGCATATAGTTTAACTTTATCCTCTACAGTTTCTTGTATACATTGTAAACATTTCTTTGAACCCTAGGCATCGTTTACTATCAACAAGTTCCGTGCTTTGAATCTTTATCCACCAAAAGGAGATAAATCACTGATTTTAAGAGGATAAATGGGTCCTTATTCAAGTAGAGTGGAACAAGGCAGGTGCACTTGAAACCAGCAATGTGAAAAGTGAACCCAGACAAAGCCACAGTGCTGTAAAACCTACATACATGCTGACTTAGACAAGTGAGTGGTCCTTCTGCAAAAGGCGATATATCCTTGCCCAGAATTAAGTGTGGATAGAAACACTGTGCAGGATCAGGCCTGGAGGACTGGACTCTCAACAGACTGATCACCTTTTTGGGGTGCTGAGCAGGCTGCTGCCCTACTGATTTCTATAGCAATAGAGGGGGCTTAGCACCTCAGAGCATCAAATTTCCAAGCCTGGAAGAGACCTGGGCTCTGGAATGGATTAAAGTCACATGTGATGTATTTAGAAAGGCCTGAATTCAGTTTCAGCACTCAGTAACAGCAACCACCATTTATTCTGGTTACTACAATTCATTTGGACAGTGTTTACAATATCATCCCCTTCTTCCATTATTAGACAAACAACTTTGATAGGTAGCCTTTTATTTTTTACAGCATTTCAGAGCAGAATAAACACACAGCCTAGGTTATTTATGGAGTGAGCTTTCTGTACGAGGTTCCTTTGCCAAGGAAGTGTGAATTCAATAGTGCACACGCTGTGTATGTTCAACCAGACAACAGTGACCCAGCAGTCAGTGAGGAAGGGGAGAAAGGAAAAACACATGCAAGACAGCATCTTCTATATGTCATGTCATCGGAAAACCCTCTCCATAAATGTTAGGGAACCGTGTGCCAAATTGCGTTTTACTGACTCAGAAAAGTGATCAGAACTGGCATACAGGACTTTTCCTGTTGGCCAGGGAAGCAAGGGAAACACCTGAGGCTTCATTTCCTTGTTTGAGCTTATTCCTTAGGAAATGCCATGTCAATTGTTTGGGACAATGTGGCTGGCATTTGGTGGACATAGAGTACTGCAGATGGTTACAGAAAGACAGTCTCACTTGAAAGGGTTTTTCCTAAAAATTTAAGATGAAAATGAGGTTTTTTAATTGAAGAAGAAGAGATTCAGAGGAAAGGAGAAAGAACAAGATAAACAGGTTTTATTTCACATGCTTTTGCTATCTGCTAATGCATAAAATCTTTTCTACAGGCAGGCTAACAGAGGACTTAATTCAAAACTAACTAATTGACAAATTCTGATATCCTTCTATACACAGCACATAAAGTACAGGCCTTATCACTTTGTTATTTTTTTTCATTTTTGATCCTTCATCCTACCAACAATGTGGGATTATACGGCAAAGCTGCATGAACATCACCAAAGGAGCACTGGGTGACAGACTCAGAAGCCTATGGAACAGTTGAAAAGTTGCAGTAAGTTTAACTGCATGCATATTTGTAAATATTGATCTTGATCTTGATTCAAACACACCTAAAAATGACCAAACAATCAGCTCTTGCTGCCTCATTCACTGACTAGACTTCCAGTTGCAAATGCCGAGACCCCAGCTCACCCCTAGACCCCTAGACATGCACTCAATGAATTAACTCAGCACATCAATAAATTAAGAGACTAAACAGCTTGTCAGAAAAGAATCAAACAAACAAACAAACAAAAAATCAAATAAATAACATTGATTGCAACTCAGATGTATTTGCCTTTTGGAATGAATGAAATTCGAGTGTTAACTGCATGTTTAAGATGGGAAGTTGATTTGAGGTTATAAAATTGAAGAAAAACCTCAAATACTGCACTGTGTCAAAGACTGCAACCATACAGTCCTGCTCTAGGGACAGGTTTCTGAATAGGACTAGGAAGTTTTGAAAAACTTTCTTCTGGTTTCCATAAAAAATTGTGCTCCTAAACCCAGATGAACCAAAAACTACACTCTGCATTGTTAAGAGCAGCCAGTCCTCCCATTTATTGCAGAGCACTTTTAAAAAACATTCCCTTCATCTAGACAAGATCAAAAATGATGTTGTTTGTTGCTGTAATGTGAAGTTAAATCATAATGCTAATTTCACGTCATGTTACAGGAATGATTGATATAAATAAATCTGTAGCTGCTTGATAAGAAATATACAAACACATCCCTTCTCTTTTAGAAAAGGTCATACAAGCCAAAGCCAAGCCTCTCATGTTTTTTATCAGATCATTCCTCATTTTGATTATTTTCCCACGACTTAGTGCATTTTTTAATAAAAAGATAAAGTCTTTTTATAGGATAGACTTCTCCTTGCACAGTTAATAATCAAGATATCTCAGGTCTTCTTTCAAAATATTTGATATCAGACTTGATACATCAACAAATATGAAATAGAGCAACAGAAAAAGATTAACTTCTGTCAAACATCAATGTCTCTGCTTCTAAATTATTCTCGTTTATAGCACAGCAGCACTTAAGAGCCTCCCACATGACCCCTTGCACTAGACTCTCCCTACAGATCCGCCTAGGAAGATGCTGTCTGGAAGATTTCAGACTCAGAAACTCTGATCTGCCAGTGACGTGTACACCAAGAACCTATATCTCTAGATCTGTGAGGAACAGAATCTTCCAATTCAGAGATGAAGAAGACTGGAAGGAATCAATGTCTTTTTATCTGGATGTCAAAACTTCCTGGAGTGGCAACACTAGATGCTAAACAATGTTTTGGTTGGGGTGTAATGCCTGCAATTTTAGGTTCTAATGCCATCTTCACCTCTGGATGACTAGAGCAAGACTAACCAAACACTGCCCATTATTCTGTTGTAGGATAAGCTTCCCTCAGAGCCAGATACTGTCAAATTCAGAAGACAGACACAAATCAACACAGAGAACCCCCTCAAAACTTGTCACCTTTTGTGAACACAGACAGTTTTCAAATTAGTCCCTGAAAACTGAAACACAGTACTTTTCCTTAAGTATTTCTCTTTGAAGCTGGCTGGCATGGTTAATAGCATGCCATTTTTTATCTGTGTTCTTACATGAAATAGAAGCAGTAGAAGACATGCAAAGGCACAGACAGTTATTCATGAATGTATCTGCCCCAGGAGTCCAGTTTTACTGGTTTCCCAACTGGCCATAGCATTCCCAGCTGTGCCAGAGTCTGAAATCACAGAGACGAGGTGTGCTTTCTTAAAACAGACATCAACCTCTACTCCAGAGAAGACTCTTTGTTATTCACTGCAGCTGTGGTTTGCTATGGGAATATTCCCTCCAAGGAGGAGAGTAAGTCTCTGAGGGAACAAGGCTACCTTGGCCAACTTCATAACAGAGCTGGCATAAAAAGCTTTTTAGGGGATGGACCATGTATAGGAGGAATTCTGACCTAAATAAGAGCATGCACCAGGAATTTGCAAGTGCTGTCTCCAAGGAGACAGTTACTGTCCTTGTGTAAAAGAAAACCTATAAATTATTTTGAGATTCCTGCCATCTTTCCTCTACCATGTCATAAGCCAGCACTCTGGGAGAGCATATAGCTTGAAACTCACCTTCCACATGCCATTTGTGCACCTACAGGTTTTATCCTCATGACCGGGGCAACTATGTCTTCTGATCAGACATGGAAGGGGAGGGACATGTTTACAGAGGGAATCACTTCCTTCTTTACTGAGATGAGTTGCTCAGTGCTGACTTGTTTTACTACTTTTAAATTACAATCAAGTACACTATAATTTGTCCATGCTTGACATCTGCTTTCACTAGCTCTCAGTATTTGCAAAAGCTTTTCAAGAAATGCAAGGGAAACACTTCCAAAAAGCAAAGCTTTCACACCTCAGAATATATAATTAGAGCACAAAAGATTTAATGCCTTTTTAGGTTTTTCTCCCTGTTCAACTCTTACTTCAGGTTTCTTAACATCTCATAGCACTAAGACAGGTCTGTGAAGCAATACATCCCTCCTGTATCATACAAAGGTACATTTGCTGCTGTGGCAGTCTAGACCCCTATTTCAAACATATTTTCATAGCCCAGTCCCACATGTCAGACAAAATCTGTAGTTTTAAAACATCACTTTGGGGAAAAGACCACAATACAGCACACCTTGCATCTTAAAATGCAAAGCTGTTGTCTAAGTAAGCCTGCTTTCTGTATAGAGGTGCCATTCACCACTTCTTTCCTAGTTTAGGAAGAGGCTATTCCCCTAAAAGAAGGGAAAAGGAGCACCTTGTATACCTTTTTTCTAGTGCTAGGAGAGAGGTAAACTGTTAACTGAACTGTCACACCTTCAGCAAAACCACCCAGTGGGATGCAGTGGATACACTGATTTACACCCAGCCGAGTGTGGTTGTTTACCCCTTGCTGTGCTGAGGGTTCTGAAGGACTGTACTTTCCTTTGGTTTATTTTTGTGTGTTTGTGCCAACACAAAAACACGCTGCTTTGTGCTCATGTGAAAATTAATGTTGTAGCAATGTTGTCCGTTCTGAATGTACAATCAGAAGCACAGTGAAAGAAATTCATGGAGTTCAATCCTTGGAGTATTTTTGGATCAATAGTCCCTTTATTTATATTGTAGCTGCATTCCAATTTATCACTTACAAATATCCTTCATAATAAATAAGGGAAGGAAATGGAAATATTACAATGAAATTGTAATAATTCAATGCTCGCTCTGTACATAATAGAGTTGCAGAGGGTATCTGTGTTTTTTTGGTTTCCACTAAGCATCAGCAACAACTGATGGTCTTAAGTTAACAAGCTAATATTTCATCCATGGATACCCGAGTGATAATGGCTAAATATGCCAGTTGAGGGAATGAGCACATGTGCAGCTATTTGCCTGACACAACTTCTGCTGTCATGGCCTATTAAAACCAGTTTACATGTGCATGTCGAATTTGATGAATATGTATGTGACCTCTTTCATAGCTATCACTCATTGGACTGTAGCCCTCATGGCAGAAAAAACAGCACCTCTCATTAAACACAGCTTGAGTTACAGTCATGTTATGTTAATATTCCTTCAGAACTTTAGGGGGTTTTCTTCTCCTTTTAATAAATCTTTAGACTAAAATAATTTAAAAGTATAATTAATAAAAACCCCAACCCTTTCCTATTTCTCTCCTCCTTCTCTTGGTGAATGTGCTTTGAAACTCTCCTCCTCTAGCAAAAGAGAAGGTAAATGAGTTTGTAGATGACATATTCAACTGACAGTAGCCAAATGCAACTTCTCTTATATAAGGTCTTGAATAGAATTAGGTATTAAAAAAAAAAAGTCCAAAAACTACACTAAAACCTGATAAGAGTTTTTAGGTAAAAATGGGATTGTCTACCTTAAATATCATACATGACCCAAATGTAAATGGTACTACGTATTGGAGTCTAAATATATGCAGTGAATGTCCATGTTAACTTGCAGCTATCCCACTTTTTCTGCACCTAGATGGAAGGAGAACTAGAATTCTGAACTACAATGCTACAGAAAAGTGCTTTCACCAAATTTCCTATAGAAATTGTAAAACCCCAAGAGGCAAAGGAAAGCATCCAAGATTTTGGTGTTTATGAGAATCCAAATGAACCTTTGAATCTTTTGAGGTTTCTTCACTGCTGTTTAAAAAGCATATATTATAGAGTAAAAGCAAGGATGCAGCCAGATTGTGCAGTGCATATATGGCAAATATTTACTCACACGAACATTTCCAGTCCATCTGCTCTGCAGATAAAGTAAATATTTCACAAACTGACACTTAATTTGGTAATACCAAACCAGAAAAGGCACATCCACATAGGCATTGATACTTTGTAACACCCACAACAAAAGCCATATCCTTCTCCCAGTGACATGGGTTTGATACACCCAGTTGGAAGTAATAAGAAGGTTTGCATCGCTATACAACAAACACAGAAATTAGTGCACTAATTTTTTCCTGTAACTGGAGGGGTCACATCTCATTTGCAATGAGGTATCGTTTCTTGTGACTCATCTGGGTCCCTCACACCCAAATAGTTTGGGATTCTTTATCCAGGAACTAAAAAAATGGCCAAAATCTGTTTGCTTCACTGCTCAGATCCAACCCTTGACCTCAGCAGGGGCATGCCATGAGTAAGGTGAGAAGAATTCAGTAAGTGACTGAATTGCACTAAATATAGCACTAAATTGATGCGTTGGCATTAGATGCTTTTCGGACTGAAGTAGTGCATGAAAGAAGAACAGATTTTTGGCAGAAAAAAAAGAAGAAAATGATAAAAAGAAGTCCACCATTATAATTTCAACAGCATTTTAAAATGTTCTAAAATAAACCTTTATAAAAACAGTCTAATTCTGATCTATGACATTTATGTCTAAATATTTATTTTGCACATATCAAAACCTTTTAATTAAAGTAAAAATATTTCACTTGATTCATCAGGGTTTATTTTTGTTTTAACCTTGATTTTTGTATTTGATTTATTTAATTCTTTTTTTTTTTTTTTTTGTCACAACATCCAAGAAAAATGAAATTTTTCAATGCTCCCATATCAATTGGTAGGTGCTCTTTTGCAATTTGTACTCCGGAGCATATTTTGAAATTATTACCCTACTTTTTATGTCAGTCTGAAAACAAACTTGGAATACTTAGAAAAGTTCCCAAAGGCAACAGTTTGGAAAGAAAAGAAAATTGACAAGAAAAATGAGAGGAAAAAATCCAAGTCATTTCCATATTCAAGTTAGATTAGATAGTGAGACCTAATCTGACCCAGGAGAGACGTTTATATTAGCTGAAATTCCCACCCAAAAACCTTGAATGAAGAAGAGGAAGCCAATCAGCCCAGTTACATTTAGCAAACTTGATAATGGAGAGCTAAAATTTCTCGTGAGGGTGGTGTTGTTGGTGCAGCCTCAAGGTATGGATAAAATGTCATTTATAAAACTTGATTTTCTTTTTCTCCTAACAGTTATATTTTTCTATAAGAAAGAGCCAGCAACTCTAGCAATATAGACACATTAATTTTCAGCTTCTTTTCAATACTGCAACAGAATTGCTGATGCTGACAACGGAACAATGAGTTTGAACAAACTCTTGCCACAGGGATAAGAAACGCACTGAGGTAGGGAAGCACCGCTGGCTCTGCTGCCTCCCATGGATGAGGCAGATCCCACGCTGGGGACACCTATGCACCAGGTAATTCCTGTGCCTGAGTCAGAGTATGTGGTATAGAGCACCTATGGTATAGATGCTTGTCTTGCTCTCATATGCTCCCATTTGTGCTCTTCCACAGTAGGATTTGACCCAATCAGCCTGACACGCATGGCCTAAGGATTCCAGGGCATCCTCCTAACTGAGCATAAGGATGAAACACTAATTTCCTATGTTTTGTTTTGTTTTCTTTTTAACAAAGATGTGGTGTTCCCACACCACATCTGTGCAGCACCCAGTTCCCACTGTATCCTTACCATCCTTTCCAGGCTTTTCTTACACATTTCTCCCTAGCATATCTGAATTGTCAATCTTTGCAACATGAACATGTTTTTGCCTCTTCTACCTGACCTAGAAAAACATAATAAAAACTAAAACCAAACAAAAAAAAGTCCACAACAGTCAAAACATTTTACCCATATAATCCTATGGTTTTTAATTTTCCTATATTTTGGAAAATAGTCCTGTTGCCCTGAGTGGCAGAGAACTTCAGGTTTGTGAGAAAGATCCTTCTTAACCCACCAGCCCTGAGATGCTGGCTTTCACCCAGTTTCTGAAGGGAAGCCATGAACAATGCAAAAGCAAAACGAGGTAGCTGGTTGTGCTTTTCCACCCTACTAAAATAGCTTTTGCAGCAGCATGTCCAAAACAGCCCTTAAAATGCTTGTCTAGACATAGTCCTGCAACACCTACTTTGACTTTCACGTCCCCTTTTGCACTGCCTGTGCTAAAATTGCTTACATGCTCCAAGTTCAATTAGTGAACATCAGAGATGTAGATGGTTGTTGTATGCAAAGTGAGCTCATAAATTCCAATTTTTGCAGGTACTAAGCATGCAAAAATGTCACACAAATTCTTCTAGAAATACAATGTCAGGAATAGAAGTGACACTGTAAAACAGCTAATAAAAAAAAAAAAGAAACCAAACCCACAACCTTGACTGATTCAATGAAAGAACAGAAATAGATATGACATAACTTACGGGTTTGATTAGGAAAGACACCAGAAATAGGCGACAAAAAATATCCACTCTAGCTCAGCCCAAGAACAGATAGACATGGAGAGCTTTCCACACTTTGTTTCAAAGGTTAGAAAATGTCCATTTCAAATTACACGGCACTACACGCTTTCTGTATCAGCTCTTACTGAATAAAGAAATACTGAAATAAAACGTTCCTGTCGTATTCCCTTGTGGCCAAAGTACAGAAGCATCTATTCTGAGTCTCTGAAATCAGATGCACATTTTCCTTTAAACATACACTTTCTGGGTAAGCATCAAGATATTTTAAATAAAACTAAATTTAATTCAATAAAAATCTTATCATTCTCATGTAGAATAAAACAAAGAAGAGTTTAAAAGATCCCCAGGGTAATCTTCTGGTACCCACAGTTATAGCCAAACATGCAATCTCTGCTAATAACTCTTATTTACATATATATTAAACACGTATAGCATTAGGAGATAAGTACATATTGATAGAGCCATGAAGTTTAGTGGTTTCTTTGAACACATATTTCTAAAGTAAGTACCTTACTTATGGCTTAATAGAAATTCTGGTTAATTTAGAGATTATGAATGAGATATCTATTTCTAGGAGTTCCTGGGAAGTTAAATCTTTGAAAAAACAGAAAGGTGCTAGATGTGGATATGGGAGAAAAAGAAATTCTGCTTTTCAAGGGATAGAAAAAATTTGTGTTTAAACTAGAAATGTACTCAGTCACTCACTAGGAAAAAGCTAATAAAGAGTAAACCTGGAACTTCCAAATAGACCTTTTTTACCTCCTAAGAAAAAAAACAGGAAAACGTTTCTTTGGCCTCAGCCCCTTCCCACTACTTGATATGAAGCATGAAAAATCATTGAACTGGATTTCAGAAACCTGAGCTTTACACTGCAAGTGTAAATTAACACTGAAAGGAGAAGCAAAATTAGAATTTTAAGATTAAATGTGGTCTGAGCTAAGACTTGGACTTGACAAGTGTGATTATATTTGCTGAAACAGACAAAGAGAAATCTTCTTGGTCCAAGAAAGTTCTAGAGGAAAATGTCTAAAAAGTATTTTTCAAAAAAGTTGGAACTTCACTTAGAACTGCAGATTTCAAAAGTTGCTGCATTCTATAGGGCTTACTAAGTGCTTTTAGAAATGCAGCCTTAAACAAAGGCATTTAGAATTCAAAAACACTTCCCTCTCAACCAAAGAACTTGGCACCACCAAATGCACTCTAAAAAGGCTTATAACATATCATCTAGTACGTAGGCATGGATCGTGAGGAACTCTGAGAAACCAGCAGGACATCCAGAGCCTGGCCACGCTCCTGGGATAGTGACATCCTCCAGGGCTCCTGCATCCATCACCCAGCCCTGGGGGTGCCCGAGCTGCCTGCACCCCAGGATAATACATGGTGGCCACCAAACGCAGAGCAGTGGCATTGAAATCAGAGAATAATTAAGGTTGGAAAAGATCATTAAGATCATGAAGGCCAGCTGTAGCTTAGCACCATTAGTATGTTCACCATTAAATCATGTCCTCAAGTGAGGATCTGCACGTTTTTTAAACATTTCCAGAGATGGTGACTTCACCTGGGAAGCCTGTTCCAATGTTTTACAACCCTGTGTGTGAAAAAGAAATTCATAATAGCCAATCTAATACTCCCTTAGCGCAACTTGAGGCCATTTCCTCTCATCATGTTACTTGTTAGCTGGGAGAAGAGACTGACACCCACCACACTACAGCATCCTTTCAGGGAGTTGTAGATAGCAAGGTTTCCCCTGAACCTCCTTTTCTCCAGGCTGAGCTTCCCCAGCTCCCTCTGCTGCTCCTCATAGGACTTGCGCTCCAGACCTTTCACCTGCTTCTTTGCCCTTCTTTGGACTTGCTCCAGCACCTTAATGTCTTTCTCATACTGAGGGGCACAAAAATTAGGCACCCTGGCCCTCTGTCATGGCCCCCATTCTGCAGGCCCCCGTCTCATGGCCACGTCTCAATGCTGGTGGCTCCCAGTGACTCATTTTCTATGAAAGTAAATTGCTACTTTTGAGCCTTAGGAAACAGTGGCCAGCTTGCCACGTTAAAAGAGTTTGGCGTTAGCGGCTCTGCCTTCTCCTTCATGTTAATTCAGAACGCGGTCCCCAGACTGCCCAAATAGCCTGCAGAATTGCTAGGCAACCCTTTGCGCACATTTTGCCAGCATATATATTTGTGCTCTTTCTTTTTAATTTTATTTTCTTTTCCCTGGGATAGGGCTGTTCCCTTCTGCCCATGTTTCTCTCTGCACCACTTCAAATGAGATTAAGTTTAGGCAAAGAGGGGAGTCCGTGCTTGTGGCAGGACCATTGTGCATTAAGTGAGTTTATTTTGGTAGTGCTGTGTTCTGTCTCTAGTCACTGTCTTTTTACACATAATCAAAACATGAAGATTTATTATAGGGAGCACTAAAAATATGGCTTGAAAAGAACAAAAATAAAACCACAAACTTGCTTTACAGCTGTGGCCTTAGGAATGCAACTGGATTCAGTCTGTAATGGGGAGTGGCAAAGCTGTCAGGTTTCAAATATGACCTATCTGCTCAGGCTTTCAGAAGGAAAACTTTCTGGCTCCCGACATAGCCCGTAGAAAAAGGAGACTCACAGGATGTTTCACAGCAGTGTGATACACAGGCCACCACATCTATAAGTCGGTCCCTAGCAGTAGGTCAGCAGTAATCACCTATGCTGCCAGATATTTCATTATAAGATTCAATACACATTCCATGTGTATTTCTTGAAAATCCATCATCTAGAATCAAGAAACTTCAAAAGGAAAAAAAAAAAAACAACAAAAACCCCTAAGGCAAAATTTTAGTTTCTTCATTTTAAATATATTATAACCCTGATGGTTGGGGGAAAATACTGCACCCTAAAAAAAGGATAGCCCCCAGCCTGAACACGCATGAAAAGACAACCAGGAAAAAATGCTGTGTGAATTATTCTTGTAAGCTAACAAATGAATGCCTTCAAAGCCCGTTTCATGACATTTTGAGTGACTGAAACTGGGCAGAATGGCTTGAGGCCCCTCATCACTACACCTGGTATCAGAGACAAGAAATCACCCTTAGTATCTCCAAGAATATGGGTCATTACTTTCTTTGGTGGATAGCTAGAGATCTGATATTCAAATGTCTGAAGAATGATTTTCAAAATCAACTCAAAGACAACTAGCTGCCTGTCAACCACACAACCTGTACACAAGGATTCTGGACAAATATTTCCCCACACAGTAACCTGGCCTGTGATGAGCACTCAAGGCTGACAGTAAGGGCATCTTCTGCATTCAAGACTCAGCGATAACATACAACCCAGGGATGCACCCCTCATTGTTTCCTTGCTGATCCAAATAAGTCAGCTGGATGCTATTCTAGCCCAACCTAAAAATTTCAGTAAGCTAACCTTAGGGAAGAGAGAAGCACACATGCTCTTCAGTGGTCAGCAATTGAACTGTACATCTATATTACACAGTGGAAATCACTGCAACTCTCTTGCCACCTCACAGTTAATCAGCATAAGCTGCACATCTAATTAATTTATCCTCAACTTCTAGCAACAGGAAGATCTGAATGAAGCTTTGCTGTGACTTTCAGCATGCAGTCAGTGATATGTGTTAGGCTGTTGGAGTACTCCATCCTGGATGGTTTTCCTAGACGAGCTTCTCCTTATTGGTTTAAACAGCAGTGATGAAAAATCAAAAAGACAAAGGAGCTGAAACTCCTAAATTCCATTCCATGTACCTGACCACTTAGAAAGAGGCAGGTTTTCTCACTGACTGCAATTTAGATATTTGTGTATCTTGAATAAAAGAGAACAAGTTGTTCTTAAACTAAAATTTATGAATGACAGCAGAATACAACTTCCAGAATTTACTTTATTTTCTCTGTATATTGTAGCTATCCTTTCCTTCAATATATGCCTGTAAAGCAAGTGTAATGGAAGATGATGTGGGTAAAGCAGGGAAAAAACAGTCTTGGTCAGCATTACATAGTAAGTCAGGTTTTTTTCTCTCGTTTCTTTGTTTTGTGCTCTGCAACTATGCCAAACCATTACACTCTAGAAAAATTTCCATTAAGATAGAAGTTGAAACCAAAAGGAAGCAAAATAAGGTTTGAGAGGTATTCGGAGCTTTTACTCACAGATGTGACAGCCTTATGTTGCAATGCATTTGCTCCCTTTGATAGAACATATGTGCTCCAAGAGACAGTTTTCAGATACATACAGCATACATTTTCATTTTTTAATAACTATTTCATAACTTTCAGAAAATGTTGGTCTGGCTTTTTATGGACGCTTCTCAAAGAAGATAAAAAAATGTTCATCAATTTGGCATGGGGAATTCCAAGTGTCCACACATTCTGTTCTACATATGTAATACCAACAGCATCTTTCCTATCTTTAAACTCTGGAGGGAGACATAAGCTCCACAAAACAGGAGAAAATCCTGACTGGTTTGGATTATAGATTTCAGTCCTAATTTGCTCCTTTATTTTGTCATGGCAAGTTAACTCATTATATAAGCTGGCCTTTCACATCTTGACAGCACAGCTGACTTCCTTTGGAGTTTTTTAAACTCACACAAAAGTTATTTGGAATGTGTTTACCCTAGGCCTTCAGGCTCAGATGCATCCTTAAACTGGGAAAGGAAGCAGAGCTTGTTTCCTGTAGGCACATGTGCACAGAGAGATGGCTGAGGGCTCCCCAGTGTGAGGGAAGGTGCTTCCACTGCTTTCCTCACTGGCCTTTCCACAGTATGGCTGGGCTATTCAGCCTAAGAGCATGCAAAAAAAAAAAAAAAGCATCTGTTGCAATTTCTCTCTCTCTGTCACCAGACATTGCAGTACTGACCCTGGTGCAGTCCCATACTTTTGAAAGCCTACAGCTGACATAGGCTATATAAGAAATTCCAGGATTCTCTTTCTCCTTGTGGAAAGGTCCCAAAAAAACTTGATCAATTAAGAAGTCCTTCTTTTAAAATATGAAGGCCTGGGGTTTGCACACGGTGATAACGTAATGCCTACTTTTTATGTAAGGAGCTAACATTCATGGAAGACCAACATACCTCCATGTAACTGTATACCCCCTTTTTCACAGAGAATGAAAGGGGGTGTAAGCAACGTCCTGGGCATCCAGCCTAAAGATGCACAGTAAAGCTATCACCAGTTTTTTTGCTCCCCTTGAGACTGCTGAGTTGCCCTAACTATAGGACTAAAAATGGGAACTGCCTTCTCAGGTTGGGATTTTTTGTGTGTTGCTGTAAATAATAAGCTAATACTTCTAATGAATTTACATTGAACTTCATCATTTCTGAGATGAAGAATCTGTGAGCATTAACACAAAGCAAGTCTGAAGATGGTCTAGTCTACCAGACCTGGTCAAAGCAGAATCAGCTACAGCAGGTTGCTCAGGACCATGTACAGTCAGGTTTTAAAAAGTTTCAAGGATGAAGATGCTATTAGCTCAGGGAAAGGGAAAAACAAAAAGCATTTCCTAGCTTTTCCTAACATTTAACAGATTTTTTTGTGTTTCAGTTTGTACCCATTACATCTTATCCCTTCACTGGGCACCACTGAAAAGACCCTGGCTCTGGTTTCTTTACTTTCCCCCAACTGGTATTAACACACATAGGTAGGATCCTCCCTGAGCCTTCTGTAGGATGAACAGTCCCAACTCTCTCAACCTCTTTTCATATGAGAGGTGCTCCAGTCCCCCCTGTCATCTTTGTGGCCCTTCTTTGGACTTGCTCCAGTACATCCCTGTATTTCTCATAAAAAGGAGGCCAAAATCAGTTCACTATCATGAAAAGATACTGTGTGATGCCCTATTGCCCCTAAAGGCAAGCTTTCAAGCTTCATGGAATACACATGCACTAAACGTTGTTTAAAGAGAATAAGTAGAACAGAAGAGGTATTTGGAGAAGCAGAAATTCCCTGGCACTTGCTAAAGTGTCTTCTTGTTCTTTCAATCCACTCCTGAAAACATGATTATTTTTGGCCAGTTTTATTGTCTTAAATGACTCCTTTCTCCTTATTTATTTAGTTCGTTTTTAAATAATAAAAAATTCTCTTCCTTTTACCCTTCAGTGTGTTGTCCTGAAAGTTGCTTCTGCTATAGAAAATTGTGGGGTTTTAATTTAAATGTACATTTCCACCACCATATATTGGCACAGTGGCTTTTCCCTCAGCTGCTGCAGAACCATAGTTCAGGCATTATAAAACCATAGTCAAAAGAAAAACGAATTATTACTGAATAAATCTTTGCTATTTTGGCAGTACTGTTTTGAATTAATTTTTCTCTTTAATGCTTAATTTTCTGGAGTATTTTAATTTTTTTTCTTTGAATGTTGTTTGAACTGCAAGCATTTCTGACAAAACTGAGGAGGTAAACCTGTGGAGCTGACGTGTTTTAGCTTCTTCTGTTGCTGTGGTTTAACCCACCAGGCAGCTAAACACCACACAGCCACTCTCCCATGGCAGGATGGGGAAAAGAATCACAAAAAAGGTAAAACTCATAGGCTGAGATAAACACAATTTAATAGGATATAAAAGGCAGGGAAAATAGGAATAAATAAAAATGTTAAATAAGATAATAATGATAAAGGAATATACAAAAGAAATTATGCACAACACAATCACTCAGCACCCAGCCAGTCCCTGAGCAGCAGCCACCCACCCCAGACAACTGGCCCCAGCTTTTTTGTTTGGCATGACATTATATGGTATGAAATAGCCCTTTGGCCATGCTGGGTCAGACGTCCTCGCTGTGCCCACTCCAAGTTTCTTGTACACCCCAGCCAACTCGCTGGCCAGGCAGTAGGATGAGCCTCGTTTAGTGGAAGCATTGCTCAGCAACTACTAAAACATAAGGGTGTTACCAAGATTCTTATCCTAAATCCAAAACACAGCACTAGAGGAAAAGAAATACCTGTCCCAACAAAACCAGGACATCTATTCAATGAAAAACTATAAACTCTCCACTGTAACCTCAAAAATTCTGTGCTTAAGTACCTTACTTGATGAAATCTTGACCACAGTCTTAATTAAAAAAAACCATATAAATGGAGCTTTTCTGCCACAAGAGAAATAAAGACCCAGCGAAAAGAGTGTTTTCCTTTCTTCCTTGAATATTTCTTTTCAATCTAGTTTGAATATTTTTGCAACAGATTTGCAGATAATTTTCAATTAAAATAATAAGATATTTGATTTCTAAAGTTTAAGGCTCATGCAAGGAAAAAAAAGGATTTCATGCAAACTATGTTTGAAGTATTCTGCTGTCAGGACAGTTTTATTTCAGTATCTTTGAAGAGCTACATTGCAGTTCTAGATTCCTCAAAACGCCAATTCTGTTTTTATCCCTTTCATCAATACTTCTACTGAGTAGATAAAGGATGTAATCTACAATGTTAATAAGTTCATTAAAATAAACAAAATAAAATGCATCGTCTATTCTCTCCTAAGAAGACCAGTGTTCTATGAAACAGGGATCAAACACCTTGTCATATGATTCTCAGGAAGAACAAATATACAGTTCAGAGGTGGACTATTTGGTAATCTCTCTGCCTTGCTGAGCCCACAATACACATTTCAAACTGATCAAATGTCAGGTCAGATAGCCAGAAACAAAACTGAATTGATGGAAATGATTTTGTTCTTGTAACTGGTACTTAGAAGTCACTGAGAATAATCATTGCGGGAGACTTTGCTGGAAAAAAATTGATAGTGTAATCTGTTGCTAAACAAATATGAATTGCAAGAAGTCATAGAGGAAAACAATGCAACTCCATCCTTGATTATGGTGGAGGACCTATTGTACATATACATTTGGTACTTATACTTTGGAAGGATGTTGAATAATCAGAGAGAATTCAGAGCCACACGAATGAACAAAAAAATGGAAAATATGCCTGGAAGTGAGAGACTCCTGGTGCTCAATCTATTAGCTTAATGAAGAAAAGGTTAAAGGATAATTTATTAGTCTATAAGTGTCTATTATCAAAGGGAATGAAAATTGATAATTGATGACTCTTCAATCTAGCTGACAAAGGCTTAACAAGATTCAATAGCTTGAAGTTCAAATTAGACAAATTAAGGTCCAGAACATGGAGCACTTCCTATTTCTTCTTTTTCTTTACAGGGAAGACAACTGATTAAAGGTTGCAATTGGTGCTCCATCACTGAAAACTTATAAATCAAAGTCTTGTCAACAAAGTCATAAAAGGTGTCTGAAAGTAAGTCACAAGTGCTGGACTTCAAGGAAGCTTTAGGGAATGGCTTGAGTGATGTTACATAGGCCATTAGCTTGCAAAGGTCCCTTCTATTTGTAAAATCCTCGTAATTGCTCTACCTCATCAGAGTTACATAGACCACTTTTTTTTCCTATCTGAACATATAATCCTGTATCAGAGTGTGATAAATGTTTCAAGCCTTCCTTAACCATCAGCCAAAAGAACAGTGGAGGAAAAAAAGGCAAGGAACTGTATTTCCAAAAACAGCAACTTGCAAGTGAAAGAGTGTGATAGAAATCACCAGAGTTGTTAACTATTTTTATTGAATAGTTACGAAACAGAATAAATTAGAAGGCAAAGTTCAGGCTCTTCTTGGAATAAGTAGCTGTATAACCCTTCTGATGCTGGAGTAGAGTCTTTGCTTTGGCTTAAGAGTTAGATAGTCATTACATTTCCCTACAGGCTACCTTTCCAAGGAAAACACATTTTCTGTGCACTGCAGTCTTTGACAATAGGATTAAGTATTACTGGCAGACAATACCACTTAAAATGTTTGCTGCATCAACCTGTATGATGACTGAAAGAGCTATTAGTCTGCAGTAACAGGAGGCCAAAAAAATCCTTTATGACCCTTGATAGGGGAAAAAAATACCTAGAAGGCAATATACCTCATCTAGACAGAAAATGTACATGAAAAATGGTTACAACAAGATTAT
Organism: Corvus kubaryi; assembly: GCF_017639235.1. Classification (NCBI taxonomy): domain Eukaryota; kingdom Metazoa; phylum Chordata; class Aves; order Passeriformes; family Corvidae; genus Corvus; species Corvus kubaryi. The sequence continues at coordinate 2,833,541 of NW_024581128.1, forward strand.
TTACATTCTTTAGTCATTAGGGATAAAGTGGATGCTTACTGACCCATCTTTCTAAACAACAAATTGAAAATCCTCTGTGATAAAATCGCTCTGCATTGTGATTTCCAGTTCTGTCAGATACTTCAGAAAAATGGCATTCACTTAGCATATCTATCTACTCAGTAACTGATTTGTGGTCTTTGCAATTTAGATACTCAGCCTCTCTTTCAACTCTGCACGTCTATTACATTTGCTACAAATTGTATTAAGTGAGCGTGTTCTCCTGGAGAGCGGAACAGCATCCTGGAGGGCCGGGAAATCCACGGAGATTGTGTTTCTCCACCCAAATGGTTCAAAAGAAGGCTGGCCTAGTTGAACATGGAACTGCTCAGCCTGGGGTTTGCTGCTGTGGCAGAGGCTCTGAAGAGGCTGTGAAAGGTACAGTATATACACATCTTAGGTTCACAGAGTGCTATTCTGCCATAGCACTTCAGGAAAGGAGGCCAAATTTTTTGGAGAGCATGTCACAGCAAAAAAAGAATATAAAATGCCTCTATTTTGATACAGAAGGATAAGAAAAGCAAAGATTTGGGTACCCACACAGAAAGAACCTATGAACTAAACTAACACTAGACTGAGCCTATCTTACACTATTTACCCTGAATTCCACAGAAAACACATCCTCTGTAATGTGCCATATTCCAGTAGGGCCTCTGGTTAAAAAATTCGTGCCCTGCATTTTCCCTTTACCAACACAAACATGATGCTTGTTTCTCAGAGTAAACACCTTAGAAAGACAAAGCCATAAATCAAATCTGTACAGTTCTCCTGACCAATGCTTATGTTATTATGTCATTCTACCCAGAAGCAACATAATTGTACATAATGTGAAGCAGATCAACTTCTGTAATCTTCTATGAGTAAAAAAAAAAAAGAAAGAAAAGGAAGAGGTTACTGTCTTCTGAATCTATCCTGAAGAATTTAGTAATCTGTAACACAGAAGATCGAAATCAGTCTATATCCTGACAACATTTATGCAGAGGTCACTTAGAGTATGTGATGGTTAAAGCACACATGCTACCTGAAATCAGCTGTTCAACCTATGGGAACGAATACTGTGAAAAATATCAGTGCAAAGGAGGAGGGAAGAAGAGGGTCATTAGTGCAAGATGCTTGAAACATCAAGATGCAATGAGCAGGACAGAGCTGCTGATGAGAACACTCAGGGGATGCAGTATGAAGATCTCTGGACTGAGCAAAGTGTCGTGGTCAGGGAAGGATAATAAAAAGACTGGAACATACACCATCTGGTATAACAGAAGGGAGGATGGGAAACATCAACAGGGAGTTATATTTGCTAGGGAAAGCCAGACGGTGAAAGCATTGATTAAGATTATTTTGTCAATTAGGTGGTACACTTTGATTTATGTGCTGGGGAAAGAGGAGCATTTACTATGCAAAGGTTGTGCCGCCCACGCAGCTGAAGTGGGATCGGACCCAGGGAGGCGGGGGGCTTTAGTGAGTCCCTGGTGGAGTTGAAGGGAAGGGTCACATGGAAACAGGGCTCACTTGTGGATTTGGAAGGTTACACATTCCAGTGTAAAAAAAGATGTGAAGGTTTTTGACAATGATGTGATTCACCTCGTCCTAAAGCAGGCAAGTGGCATGTAGAGGGAGACCAAGGCACAGGGGCGAAGAGCTGCAACAAGAGAAAATAATTTTGAAAATAACTGGTTGAGAAAAATATGTATATATTTATATCACCATATATATATTCATACTCATCCAGGGACAAATCAACAAGTGATGTAACACTTTTAAGCTGCATTGAAAACAAATTATACAATTTTGTTTGCTCAGAGAGCTGGGCTGTTCCTGGGACAGAAAGATTAAACTCAGATTACAGTCACTCCCAACTTCTGAAGTCCTCAGTGACAAAGCACATCAGGGTCAGTGCAAGGGGCATGCAATAATATAGCTTATCAGATAAATTTAGTACCCACCTGAAAGGTGGCACCTTGGGTGGATAGGAAGCCAAGAAATAAGCCAAGGATTTAAGGGAAAGGCTTGCACAGCACAGTATTATTGGTATCAGTCAATCAGTGGGTAAGACAGGAACAATATGACATCAGCAGCAATGCACAGCCAGTGAATCAGCAGAGGGAAAAGAAGGTGAGCAGTAGGTGAGAAAAAAATAAAAAGTCAGGTTGCCTGAAATAAGTCCCTGAAAATGTTTTTGTCACACTGACTCTAGAAGGATGAGCAGTACAGCAGATTTTGCAAAACCCCAGTGGCACAGCACTGCTCATTTCCCTAACACTGGAACTGCAGAAAAAAACCCTGAACCTAGTCTGAGTGCTGGAAAACCCTGGAGAGAAAGCAAACAAGCCTTTAGTTGCTGTTTAGGTAAAAAGGAAAAAAAAAGACCACAACACTTTTCATGCTAAGCTCGGAGGGTTTTTCTCCCCCCTCAAGACATAGAAAGTGTTTTATACTACACCAGAAACACCATTTAAGGAAAATCCTGTTTTCCTGCAGGTGAAGTGTCACAAAGTGAAAAATGGCAAATTCCCGCAGATTTATCCACGAGTAAACACACACACATTCCTTCACAGCTCACAAATCTCATCAGCAAGTGTTGACCAACCTCCAGTTACTCTAGATAAGCTGCATACAGGTTAAGTTAGACACAGGTAGGTTAAACAGAGTGCAAGAGGGAGGCAGATCCAGTAACACAGCAGCATGGACACGTATAAATTCACTTCCTGTTCCTTTTGAACTATCTGAATGGGAACAGCCCTAAATATTACAAGTATTACATTTCACTATTCAATAAAGTTGTGCTGAATAGAATTATCACCTTGAAATTACAGGGTAAAACTCCCTATACAAAAACAGATTAAAGACAAATTAGACTGTGGGCCAGGTCACTATGATTGTTAATTAGTGATAATGGAAATACAATTAGCATAATGAGTTCCAATTACTGTATATGGAGAAATATGAGCATACTGCTTTCATAAATCTTGGTTCCAGGAAAAATAAAATGCATCTGGTTTAACAAAGCATGCCCTTCTTCTTTGCAAAAAGCTTCCTGGTAAATATATTTTTATGAAGCTAAACCCTTCTTTTGATGGGTTGTGATTTGGAAAAAAAAAAAAGAAAGCGACAGAATGGATTTACCCTGTTTGATAGCTGAACAGTTTTGTATTAGCTTGGCTTCTGTTTTAAGCTTCCTAGAAAATCTTACCATCTGTTTCTTCAGTCCTGGGTTAAACAACAAAAGACAAAAATCATAGACCATTACATCAAATGCACTTATTGTCTTTGAAATATCTAGGGTTTTCCCCCCTTCCTTTTTCTCCTTCTGATAAGCTGTGAAATTGGAAAGCCAATTATATTCTGATATTTACACAATTAGGAATGGCTCTTCAAAACCTCATTGAAAAACCAGTTGATGAAAGACAACAGGTTTACAATAAACAATCACAGCATGTCCAATGGTTACTTCATGAAGAATCATTTTCTTTATTTTCATAGTAGTATGACACCTTTGAAAGGATAGGCAAAATCATGCTGGATTTAGTGTATCACTCACTGGTGAGTTAAAAAAGAGGGGAATAAAATTATGAATTTACAGATTCTGTGGACTGAAGTGCTAATGGAAATAAAGGCTTAATGAAGCCCTACAGACGTGCAAGCTTGACTCCATGCCTCTATTTAACAAGCTGGTGTTAACTATACTGTTGGATAGCCAATTATGAAGCTACTCACTGTTTCCATGTGTTAAAGTGGATTCTGGGCAAGAATTCAAGAACAGGAAAAATTCCAGCTGCATACAAGGATTAGGTGTTAGCAATACTACGTCTTCTCCCTTTGAAAAGATTCTCCAGCCTTCTTATTATAGGGCAATCAGGCAAAAAGCTGTGTAAGACCCAAAAGTCATGGACAGATAAAGCTGATGGGGCATGAGTTGTCCAGATAGTCACTCTGAACCTCTGAGATATTGGGGAGTGATCATCAAGAAAATTTTAAAAACATGTAAATGGGAAAGGATAGTAGAAGGAGAAAGAGAACTGCTTTAAAGACAGCATCCTTGATATCTGCTAAGCTGCAGACAGAGCAGACTGCATGCATTTCCATTATGGCAACAACGCGATAATTACCTCTAACTGTAAATGAACTCTTCTCTCACATCAGCCATGACACTTTGCAGCTACAGGAGAGAACTAACTCAAAACGTACCTTTATCGACAGTCTCACATGAAAGCACCCCAGTATCATGTAACTTCAGTGTTGTCTCTGTCCCCTAAAAGTTAATGAGCCGTGTATTTTGGCACAACACACAAGGCAGAGGAGAGAGTAGGCAAGAACCTGTCCTGGACACTTGCTGAGATTGCCTCAGCTCTGCAGAGCATGAAGCCTTATCCTGGTGATGGGAGCACTACCTGGATGGGAGCACAAGAATCTATTTGCTTCACAGATTGAGTATGCTGTGCACAGATAGCTCTAAGTAAGATTTGACTTTTCTGATTTTAGCCCTCTAAAAATAAACACCAAATACTTCAGAATGTTATGAATCCTGAGCTTCCCAAGGATACTGATGGCTCATATGAATGATGTCACCTTAGCACTTCAGTGCTTTCAGGATGTTAGTTTAAAGACCTAGAAAAGTACAGGGAGCAAGTGAGTTAGAACAGGCTTACAGCTTAGACAAGTGGCCTGTGGAAGAAATAATGAGTGAACACATCACTAAAGATTGTATCTTGACACATATGCACAAGAAGGCTGAATTCAATGTGTATCAAGGCAATCACGAATCTCACATTACCTCACTTTGCAACCTTAGAAAAGGCTTTTAAGGGTTGTTGCATGCTTGGTTATTTTAATCTGTGAAATGAAGATATCAAACAAGATCATTCTGATAGGCACTGTATCTAGGCACAATAAAAGGCATTCTCAGTGATAACAAGACTTACAAGACAAGTCGATGAGTCAGACCAAGGGACAAAGAGAGAGGGAGACAGTTGCAAGACACAGAAAATACCTTTCCTATGAGCATACACAGGTCCCAGCACATTACCTGACCACAGGCTTTGCTCACTGACATGCACTACCTCTAAGTCAATGAAAAGGGTTTATTGGGAGCATATAAATGCAATCTTGCTGGTTAGAGAAGACACTATTCTGCACCTTTTCCTGGTAATGATAACCCCTTGGTGGAAGGGAAAGGTTTAGAGGGACATCTGACCCTGTGCCAGCTGAAGCTGTCAGGCAGACACCAGCAGAGCCCACTCACGCCCGTGTAAACCAAATGCATCTCCACGTTATTTTGGATTTACAGCATCATCCCTCAGAGTGCAGGCAAGTGTTTCCACAAATGAATGATCTCAATCAGAAAACCAGTCTTGTGGCAAGGGATACATATGGCCATCACTCCCAAGAACAGCTGTCAAACACTAGCCCTGCCCACTTCCCACTGTGTAACGTCCGTGGTTGCTCAGTCAAGCGAATGACCTTATAAGCCCACACAGGTCCAATCTGAACTGAAAATTATTAGAAAAAACTTGTTTTCCTTAAGACTTCACAGTCTAACAGAGAAATTATACACTTGGATGGCAAGTGAGTCTAACCAGCTTTTGTTACAGTTCTTTTGAGTATAAAATCTCTCTACATGGAAATAAAAAAGCTCATTGGAAAGATGAGTAGTAGACCCCCACTCTCTCTATCCAAAGCATGCTGTTCAATTTAGCATGTGCTTCACTGAATAAATAACACTCCCAGCCATGATGCTCCCCCTCCAATACGCTTAAGTATTGATAGATTGCATCGCTCTATACTAAGTCTGTCTGGAACTTGTGACATTTTCCCAGTGAATTGGTAAATGAACTTGGAATATTTGACCCATGCAGCTGAGATTACACCTTATTTAGCCTGAATGGACAAGATCCTTTGTTGTACCCAAAAAGACTGACAGATAAGTCTAACCTTTTCATCCAGCTCTTCTGGGTATTTAGCTACGAGGCAAGTGACACTCCTTGATGATTACACTGAGTCTCAAATCTCTTCTGCATATACCTGTATAACTATGTACTCTGTGGGAATCTGTGACACAGGCAAGTCCGCAACTGAAGGACCTTCTCCCAGAATGCTTTCTGATTTATGTAGACCTGTCACAGAGTGACTGATACAAGTGAAATAAATCTGTTGAGGACTTAAAAAACATGAAACTTAACAGACATTCAAAGTAAGTCAGATACAGCTATTTCATGTTTTATCTTTTCCTGTGCTATGTCTCTAAAATGAGATTAGCTGACATGGTCAAGGGGCAGAGTGAAGGATAAGTGGGCACAGGATTTGGACAGTCTCGTAGGAGGGGTCTCCTACCCCCCACCTCTGATTCTCTTCTCCAGCAATACATTTTGCACTGTGCATTGATCTTGGCTGACATTTTAAACTTGGTAACATTCTCCAAGACAATCTCAAGGCTGTAAAATTACATTACTCAATTCAAGAAATACCTGTTAGCAATTGTCCTACTCTCAGGTTTTGAGATATGTTTCTGTATCTCAACAGAGCAATTGTGATGTTGTTAATCAAGCTTAAACGTAAGCCTAGACATTGATTACCAGGCCCATCTTAGTTGCTGAATGTAGAGGGTTTGCTGGAAAAATACTAAAAGTACACTCACGAAACATTTGTGGGATCTCCTACACTGAAGGGGAATATCCAGTCAGTACCAGGGAGGCACCTGCAGAAAATTTCTGGAACAAGTCTTCAGGACTCACAATTTTCCAGTAACCTTATTTTTCATCTCTCTCCCAGTTATACATGAATCATGTCTCAAATCTATCCTGTCCCAAGCAAAAAATGAGAAAAAACATGTTCCATGACTCAGAGTACTGAAAGACAAGTTTTGCTATCTTCCATTGAGAAGTTTGTGGTACCTAGGTTTTTTCTATTAAAAATTAGAGTTAAGGGTTCTGAATTAGGAATCATTCTTGCACACCGAATTATTCTGCAAGAAAAACTAACATCTCACTCTTTGAGTTGGCAATACTGAACACTCCCAGGCTATGCCATGCACAAGGGCTCGGGGAGGTGAAAGAGGCAGCCAGAAGAGCAGTGTGACAGCAGGCTACAGCAGCACAATACAGCTAGTGAGTGTCAACAGTTCTATCACATCATTAACTTGGCTATAGCAATCATCAGCAATATCTTTCATTTGTAATAATCCATCTGGGCTATAAATGATCCATAATGTGGTTGAATTAGCACCACATTGAGCAACCGACTTCCTGGGCTTAGTATGTTATATTTCAATATTAATACTGTCCTCTGACTTCGTGGAGATTCTGTATTCATCAGACCTTTTTGGTACCAGGAATGATCAAAGTGCTACAGATATTAGCTACCATTCCCAATAAGCCTGTTGGTGTATTAAAACATCACAACTGAAGTCCAAGTGGACTTACACATCCTGTAGCTACACAGGAGAGGATGTCAAAGTTATTCTCCTTTTTTACTAGTTTAATTTACTTTGTCCTTGTTCCCCATGAATCAGAAATCCACTTAGTGAAAGAATATTTCCCAAAATAAAGCAGGGAGTATGATGAACTAATTCATCTTCCTATTCTTTTAAATATGATTTCATGTAAAAACCTTAGACTCATCACATAGGTTTGTTCAGCAATTTTTTATTTTGAGGCCAGTTGTAATGTTATACTGATGCAGCATCAATGTGTGCATCCCTGTGCACATTTGATACATCCTTCCATGAAGTTTCCTTGTAAATTGTCTGCCAATAAAAAGAATACTAGAGAAAATAATCTTGAGAGTTAGTGGCCTTGAATGTAGCCCCACAAAAATGACCACAGGTATTAAAAGGAAGCTGGCATGAACAAATTCGCAAATGGAAAGTAACCTCTTATAAAGTCTCAGCTACAAACCCAAGATTCCCTTTCTCCCATTTCTCTGTCCTTTTTTCAAGCTTTATTCTCCCTTTTCCTTTCTCAGAAGGGAGAAGATACTGAAGGAAAAAAACAGCTGCAGCAGCAAGACTAACAACCTATCTACATTCTACCCGGAGCCAGCTTCCCTTGCAGTGAGGGCATCACTGCTTTTCATAGAGAAGTGTAATTCCCTCTTCCAGGCATCAGAATCCTACCCCAGAACTGCTAGACTTGGCTGCAGATCCCATTTTTTTTCGTCATTAATACAGCATATTTTTTATACCACAAGTATTGTTTATGTCTGTGGAACAGTCTCTTCATGTTTTGTTTCTCTGATGCTGTGGATGTACATCAAACATCATAATGAAAGAAGCCATCCATGAGGTGCACTGCACCATAGATAGATTATGTAAATATTTTTAACAATCTACCAAGCAAATAACCAATTTAAGAGAAATATAATTATCTTTAAATTCTATGTATTGTAAATGTTTGCTTTTAATCCTTTATGTAACCTTATTAAAAATTTCAAGATGGATACATTCTCCCACTGAATCTGACAAACATCTGGTTTACAATAGAGTCATGTGATGAAATTCCATCCAGAATCACATTTGCTCTTCAGTATGTTTTCTCCTACTATCATTCATAAGACAGAACTTCTGTGTTTTGTCTGTGATATAAGACAGTACAAGGATATGTTTTTATTAGGAATAATGCACCATCATTTCCCTTACAGAATTTAAATCTGCCATCTATGTGTAGGTATAGTCAAATATATTGATAGCCTCCCTTGCGGGTTCTGCTGACACTTGGGTTTAATTGTAGTGAACTTTGAATTCCTATCTTAAGGTCAGTTATCAACTATTGATGGATTCTCCTTTTCTCCATTTAATGCTAAAGTATTCATACTAACCAAGATAGATGGGAATGCTGAAGAAATTTTTCAACGCCATGGCTGAGCAAGATACCTTTACACTCTTCCTCTGTAGCAAACAGAGAGCCTTTTTCTAAAAGTGGTGATCACTCATGCTCAGCTTAAAAAGAAAAACACAGCACAACAGTGCTCTGCTGACCCCTCGCCACTTTTTGTTCTGCCAGTACTATCTTCCTAGAAATAAAAGGTCCTATATGCTGCTATTAGGAGAAAAGAAAATAAAATTTCCTCAGGCACAACCTTGGATACCAACCTTGAAACCAAATAGGGTCAGAATGCAAAGGAGCAACCACAGCACCACGCACCACCCAGTCGGGCTGACAAACAACTCTGCTCCTTTGGGCTTCCCAGAAGGGAAAAGAGTGCCCCTCAGAGATTTATAAACACATACATAATAAATGGGAGGCTGAAGTTTAAACTGTTATGAAGCATTCTCTACTCTGCTTCCGAAGTCCTCTGTGATTTAAAGAGCTGACATTTACTGTGTGCAGGCCTATTATTCAGAATGACTGTTTGTGTACAGACAATATTTTAAACTGGCTTGCTATAGATGAAAAATTCTTATTAAGTCAGAAAAACAGTTTAAGTAGGTAACACTCTCCCAGTTTAGACTGCTATAAGTCTTACTGACCCACTGCAGGGAAGGCACGGGGCAGGTGAGCCTGTCAACACCATCTGCCACGTTAGTGTGGGGAGATGGAGGTCCCAGCCCCACGGGTGCTCCTCCAACATACGTGTGGCACCAGCCAAGTGTCTCCTGTCAAGCAAATGACACGAAGTGGTTTGGTGGCGCTGTCACACATTTAAACCTTCCTCTATCACACAAACTTTGACACGTGCTGGAGCAACAGAATGTCTGCCTCCCCTGGAGCCAGTGATGCAACTCACACTGATGTCCCTCCACGGTCATTAGAAGTGTCCAGACAACCAACACTTGGCACTAGCCAGGGCAAGCAAAGTCCTGAGACACCACCCTTTTCTCTCACCATGTTGGAAGGTTTTCCACACTCAGCCTTCTCCAAAATGTTTAATTGCACCACAGTCCAGTTGGCAGTCAGGCAGGGTATTTTCCTGAGGTATCCTCCCTGCACTGAGCCTACTGCTGCAAGGAGCAGAAATCTCTCAGGAACCTCTAGGCTTTCCTCTCACAAAACAAAATGACCAACCAGAACTAAAACATGCACATAGGAGTTTGATTTTACATTATAATAATTCAAAATACTCCTAGCAGACTTGATACCTTATCTTTGTACAACATACCAGGGGAACTCAATGCACATTTCAATGCACATTTCAATGCACATTTCAATGCAGTTTTCAAAGCACATTCACAAAGTTGAACTCTTCTTCAGTCAGCTCACCACTTGCACACCACCCAAACCTGAAAGCACAGTCTTCTATATTCTATAGACATTTTTCAGGTATATTTAGAACAGAGAAATTCACACATAACTGAGGAACAACAAAAACAGTGATATCTGTCTATATCACTCCTGACCAGACTGTCTATGTCTCTCCAGCAGGCAGATTACTCTGCACAAAAGACCCTATTTACATTATTTTATTGTCTTTATATTTGATAATAATGCACAGTTTAGAGAGTATTTAATATGCAATACATAGATCTGGCTAAATACAACTGGGCTCGGATTTTTCAGGTGGAATATATTGATCTGATACAGAAAATCAACCTACTTGAAGTTTGTGCACTAAAATATACACTTTAATCTTGATGCTTTCCATGAGGTATAAGCATAGATTTAAATAGAGGTTTATAAACAGGGGACTTTGACCCCAAACTTTACATTCAGACTTCTACAATAGGATTTTTAGAGACAGAAAGTGTTACCATTATCCACTGACATCAACTGAAAGAGAAAGGTATCACTGATCTGAAAAATCAGCGCACAAGGGTACAAAATGGACACAGCTAACATGGACCCAAATACTGGAAGCAGGAAAATTCATCTCTGAACCAGCATTTGGCAGCAAGAATGATACAAGGGACTTGTGTGCTGTACAAACAGCACCTCCACCACTTCTGCTGCTTGACCATCAGTCGCATTCCTTGCATGTTTTGACTCAACGTATCTACCATTCCCTTGGCCAAATCCTTGGCAAGGATTGGGTATTCTCATGGATCAAGGACCATTCCCAACAGGCAGCCTCTGTGCAACCATCTTGTTTTTGAAGATAAAACTTTGTAATAATATGCAAATAAGCAGTATTGTGTCCAAGAGCCTTACTGAGACAGAATGGTCCCTGCCATGTTTAATTTCCCAATACAAAGATATACATAGATGTATTTTGCTGAAGATGTTGGTATGACTTGGACAGAGCAGGAAAACCTATAGGAAAAGCAGTATTATAACAAATTCCAACCCGTTTAATCCTCTTTTCTTTAATTTCTTGTACTGCAGAACAAAAGGCCAAGTGAAAACCCTAAGCTACCATTTTATAAAGCAACCACAGAAAAATTATTAACAATTAAAGCTGAGCAAAAATGACAGCCAAACTGCAAGTTCTAATATCTGTGAAAGGGTTGAAATGACTAATCAGCAGCAGCTGATCAAGAAGCAATTTAATCGTAGCCAAAGCCCATAAAAAATCAGGATAGGCAAAAAGTAAAGAAAAGCAGATAAATATTACAAGATTTATCCTTTTATATAAGAATTTCAAATTAGAAACGGAAAAATATTTGCTTTCTTCCCTTTATAAATGATACTTTGATATGCACCACTTTTAAATACTGTGTATGACATTAGTACTTCAAAACAGATTTAGTAGGTTTTAGTCGTTTGTACTGAGTAGATAATTTATGAGATCTTTTGGCTTCTTTAGTTTTAATAAAAGTGTGGAATATAATACTATATGTGCATCAAGAAATAGTGGACTATCCAAGTGTTAGCAGCAATTCCTGTAAAACACATAGCTCTTAATCATCTGTTTCAGGCATTTTTCCTATTTGCAAAGTCTCCATCTGACGTTATTTTTTTTTCCTCAGTTAAGGCAGTTTTATTTAAAGCATAATACTGTACACGTAATTTGGACTTTCTTACTGATTTCTCTGAAGGCATTTTTTTTTTGAAAAGGAAGAAGAATGCATATAAAGAACTGTTCTTCAAGCAAAGATCCTCTAAAAAACAGATCTAAAAGATTCCAAACTAATATTCATTTAGCTTTTTTCTAGGTTCAAGGGGGCATATAAAAGTCCAGTGAAACCAATGGAAATAGTACCATGTCAGTCCATGGAAATCAGGATCAGGCCTCGGTCTTCTTTGCAGCAATGAAGTGAATAGCAAAGCTTCTAATGACTTCATCAGGACTTGGATTTAGTCCCGACAGGAAACACAGCCATAAAATCATAAATTCAGTAAGATGAAATTCCAAGTGAGTATATTTGGTCAAAGGAGGTGAGGACTGAAAATGCACAGAGAGAAAAAAGTCCAAACCCAACTGTCTACAGCTGTTAAAAAATGAGCTGGTGTCATGCTGGTAACCCTTTAAAATAATGGTCTAATCATTATTAATTCCTTCGGTATTTAATGTAATAACATTAATCATGATGAACTCGTTTGGTATTAACGTGAATGTCAGATGTACCTCTCCACACACACGCACATAATTTTGGGATTAGCTCTTTCCTATATAATTCTTTTTGTATCCCTCAAAAAGTGCTGAGGGTAGTTGTTTTGTGACTTTGACACAACTGAGCACAAGTCCTACTTATGTACAACCATTTCCACTCAGGTTTGAGAGCACCTCTAAGCGCCTGGTAAGCAGTTCCAGCACCTAGAGGTGGGAGGCAGATTATGGAAGAGAAGCCATTTAGTACAGTATAGTTTACATGAAACCTATGAAACCTCAGGTTGTTTATGTTCTTTGCTCTTATTTGCCACATGCTACAAGTGCTGATGACTGCTCCGAGCTGGACCTGCTCTAGATGTGAGATGACATCTTAATAATGAAGGTGACTGACTGTTAATGAGGATCTGGACCACCAAGATTTCTTGGTCAAGAGAGACCACCGCCACTGCAGCTTGGTGGTTTGTAATAATTAGATAGAGAAAGTCGGAAGGCATCATCCAGATGATGCTTCCAGAGAAGGTACTTTCTAAGCTGCCTACTGGCAATGCCCAAGATCTACAAAACCCATTAGATTCCCAGTTACTTTTCTGGCAGACATAGAGAAAAGTAGTCATCTCAAATAGCAGGGTATGGAAGAGATGGCTATCCTATGGAAGCTAACTTCGACAAAAGAGGTTGCACCCAAAATCCCCATAACCAATAAAATGTCATTAAACCTTCATTATTTGTAATTAATATGCATTTTCGATTGTATTGAAATTCCTAGTGTTTTATGCCAGTACAACTCCTACAAATACTTTCATACAGCCTTCCCAACCACTCGTAATAAATATGGCCATTTACTGTCTTTCGCTCATTTCTGAATAGCTCGGCATGCTGTTAGTTAAAATTCATTTTTTTTAAAGTACAATATCCATTTAGCTTCTATCCTCTGAACTTTATTCATTCATTATTAACACTGAAAGCCAAAGTGCATGAGAGAAGTTCAGTCCTATCGGCATTTCAGATGAAAGTGATGTCTCGGTGTATTAGCAGTACACCGCACTATCATACATAAAATGCTGCCCAGTCCTTCAACAAAGCAGCCGTATCCCAGTGCCTAATAGGATCACTTACTTCAAATGTGACACCACCTTCTTTGAAATATTTGTTTAGATTTCAAAAACATATGAAGGCTCTCAAACTCAAACAAAACCTCCAGCCTCCAGCCCAGGCTCTGATTCTAAAGAGCTTTCCATTCGATAAATCAGAGCCGGAATCCAGGATTTTTTTTTTTTTTTCTTGTGGCTTGGCTTTTTTTTGTTTTTGGGATAAAAATAAATGTCATCTGGTTCTGACTGCAGATAATGAATCATATTAAGAATTTTAAAAGCACTATTCTCTTTTTTGAGACCTAATTTCAGACCTATTAACACTTTAATATGAAACAGAAGCCCATCATTTCATTAGAAAAAGAATAAGGCCCCTCTTGTACCATATGTTTCTTCTTCCTTTATAAAAAATCCTTTTGAAATCCTAGATTGGGCAGCATCAGAGCAGAATGTAGATCTGGCACAAAGACAACATATAGGTGAGCAGACCTTGCATAAGGGAGATTAACTATTTCAAGTGAAATTACAGGTCTCTGGCAAACTGTCCTTCTCATTCCTTACAATAATAGATGATCCAATTTATAAAAATGAATGATTGCAAAAAAAAAATCGTGGTGGGGGCAACAAAAAACATGTGAAATCCTGGCATGTCACCTCCACAAACTTACCTGTGATTACCTGAAGGACAAGCAGCTGCTTCTTACAAGTGCTTTTTGCCATGTTAGATATTTATTACATAAAGGAAAGAAAATTATAGCTGTCCCTTTCCAATATTTAGATTTTGAAAATGAAAATGTCTTTAAGACACGCAGAACATGAATGCAAGAGCTGGTGTGATAGCAGAGAACCTTACTGCACATAATTAACAGACACATAATGTCTGGTTACTAGTAATTTCCTTCTAGCTGAGTAAGGAAATAATTTAATCATGTTGATCAAATGAATCCCATGAGACCAGTGCAACATTATGCTTTTTTTTTCCTCTTTCTAAATCCGCATTAACTGATAAGAGTCTACTTCGTGAAATCATGGAATTCAACCTTGTTTAGATATCCTTAATTTTACCAAAAATATTGGCATGATTTTAGTAATTGGGTTAATCAAGCATTTCAATAAAACCTTTTCTAATTCCTGGTGCTGACCTCAAGCAGCAGGGAGAAGGAAGAAAAAAATAACTTGGAGTGTTCTTTATTTGGAATAGAAGCAAAGTATTTTTTAAAATTGCATATTTCATGTTGCTCTGTTACAACAGAAGAAAGGTATTTCTATGAAGACATGCAAAAACCTAACAAGTAAGTCCCTTAAATACTTGAGTGTTAAGCAGCTAAGTGTAAATTACTATTATTCGCCTCCCCTCACTCCCAAAATATCGCCAGGTGTGACTCAGAAGTAGGGAAGTAGAATTTTCTTTTTCCCCTGTAAACTATCATTTTATGTGATAATACATCTTTTGCCTTGTCATTCCAGGGTTTCATAGTAAAATCTTTCGTGGGATTCTGCTATTGTTCTCTTTGAACTACTTAGAAAAAGCACTGAACTACCTTCTGTGCTATCTCAGGTAGTTTTCTGTAATGTGGTGATATAATTTAACACTTACCATAATACATTTTATCCATCTATTGTTTGCTAAATAATTCCTGCAATAACACTTTTATTCTTTCCATAACTCTTTAGGGTAATGCTGGAGGAATAATATTTTTACTGCAGTGATTGATGTTGGATTCTCCAGCATGAATAGACCCCACGAACACAGGTTATTGATAAGCATAAAAAAAAGCTGTATGAAAAGAATATCAGGGATCAAAGGGTTAATACCATTTTATGAGGTTGTAAAAATCTACCTCAAGAATCTTGTGTTAGCAATATTCTTTGTGTAAGATGTATGTTATTAAAACAAGTAGCAGCATCTGAATTAAAGTGACAGCATGATGGATGACTAGTGAAGTGGAATCAGAGTCGTTTGCAGCATTTTGGGCTAGATGTGGGAATTCTGCCTCAGAGGTAGGACGCTTGGCAGACGCATTGATTCCAGGCTGACGCATGTTCATAAATATGCCCCTAGAGAGGTGTGGCCTAGCAGAATTTACAAAATTATGTTCATGAATTATTTAACATTTATTTATGGATGCTATATTTACAACAGCATTTGCAAAGGCGAAAGGACCATAGCATACATAGTGAGCTTTAGATAATGCAAATGCTGCACAAGACAGAGACAGCTTGCATACTTCACAGAGAGGGTAAGTCTAGCAGAACTAGGTAAGTGATATGCCAGTGCTGTGGCTTTATACACCACAGTCTGGAGCACCCCAGGGAGACTGACAATTCTGGGAAATACCTGACAAGCTGGTAGTTACGACCTCTGCAAAAGAGAACTCTTCAGAAACAAATACCAAAGTGCTGATGGAGACTTCTGTGAGCAACAGACTCCAAGCCTGCCTCTGCAACCACTGCGTCTGAGAGCCTGCTCACAGATCATGCAGTGAATAAGCTGTCCTTGATTGTTGTAGGGCCCCACTGATCTTGGTATCAGACCACTTGATATTATTTCTGCAACACTGGCAGTCGTAGGCCTAAAATGCCAAAAGTTAGGCTGCATGGGAAAATCCCAGCCTCTCCTGTCATGCATATATACATCTCACGACCGTTTATTATATGATCCAGTTCTCTCTCTCAATTAATGCCACAGATTTTTCTCTGCTCAGCACGTTTGGAAAGCACAAGATGAACCCATACTGCATGCAGTGAAATAAAGCTATAGCAAAAATTAAAGATGAAATGTCATGAAATAAAACAGAATCTCAAGGTAAAGCAGTATATTTCACCCTGGAAGGAAATACCCTTGAAGGAAGGGAAGTCTTTAATTTAGCACTGCACTGCTAGTTTACACTTTACCCTCTATTTACACTCTATTTTTCCATGGTGTCATTTCTTGGTCTTCAAAAGACGTGATTTTACATTTAATTTTCACTACAGAGTACATGAACAACACTTGCTTGTGGAAACATTCCATTTTGGTTTGTTTTTTCTTTTCTACCTCTAAGTAGTTGGTTTTCAATGCTAGATTCCTGCAAAGAGCAAGGAGGGGTATCCATAGTGCCCCTGAAAGTGCTTTGAGCTGGGGATGTACACACATATAAAAAGTCCCTCTGAGAGGGCTGGTAATGGGGTTATTTCTTTGGAAAACTTTCTTCACTAGTACTTTCCTGAAACAACTGCTCTAGGAATACAGTTTTTCAGTATTTAACTTCTAACTTAAGGCCTTATGACAGTCATCCTGTCAATGGAATCCTCTGAGGAAGGATCGTTTTCATCCAGACATTTAGCAAAACTTCTTGGAGCCTGCAATTCCTCGACCTCCTGAGTCCTTAAAGTCCATATTGTCAGTATATGCTCCCCATCATCTAACAATCTTATTTTCTTTAGTTTAGTCCCACTATTTTTAATTCTGTGTCAAGGGGACACAGAGGAAAAATTATTCCCTTTCTCTGTGCAACCACCCTTTACAGATTTGATGCCTGTAATCATGCTCCCTTAGCCTTTAATACTCTACACAACCCTAGCATGTTCAGTCTGTCCTCAAAATGCCATATTTGGCAAACCTCCGAGCAATCTTCTTGCTGCCTTTGCAACCTCTCCCACTTGGGCTCATTTTTCTCCTTATCACACCTGAACGCAAGCACACCACCACAGAAAAAGTCTCACCAGTGCTTCACAAAGGAGATAACGACTACCCTTCCTTATCTCAGTATGCACACCATCTTCCCTGCCTTGGACATGGTTGCTTTTTCCCCAAAAGCATGTTTGTGTTCACCTACTAACCTGCTGAAGTCCTCTTCAATCCCTTCTTAAACAGGTGTTTCCTAGGTTGTGTTTGCAGAGTAATCATTTCCAGCCATGCTCAGCACTTGGCATTTGGTCTCACCAAATGCACTCTTCTGGCTCCAGGCTGTTTCTTCTGTTCATCAAAACAATTTTGAAATCTAGTCCCATTCAACAATCTGCCTGCAGACTCCCCCAGCCTGGTGTCACCTGCAAATTCAATAATTTCAGTATCCACTTCATTATCCAAATCATTATTGAAAATGTGGAAAGGGTCCTGACTGAACTTAGTCAGTACATCCTCTCACGTTCACAATGAGCTGCCTCACTGGTAGCTTGTGTGAGTGGCCATTTTTCTAAACTCACTTTGCACCCACATGAAAGTGGTTTCCCCTAAATTAGATGACTTATGGGAATAGTTCCCAATAATGTTGTTTTAAATCTGTCTCTTAAATTTCAGGATAAAGGTTGAACAAAAATTCAAATGGTTGAGCTAATGGGCTTCTGGCCCTTCTTTTCCCAGAAGAATTATGAAAGTAAGAGATAACAAAAAGTAAGAAATCCGGCATCATATTCAGCACAATTGTGCCTTCTAGCTTTTGTTTCACATCCTGTCAGGAGGGATGTGAAACATGTGCTTCAGATCTATGGTTCCAAGTCAAGGCAGAGATACTTTGGAACTATGAAACTTTGTGTTTCTTTGTAGAAAGAGATTCCTTTCATTCTCATCATCCCTAGCCTCACCTTTTGCTTATCCACAGTGGAAGCAAAGAAAAGGACAGTTCACATGCCCTTCTCCAACACTGAGTCCCCTCCAAAGACACAGTTCCAGCACCAACACATGCTGCCTCCATAGACATGGGCCTTGAACCATCGTGAGAAGGCTACCACATATCCTCCACCTGCCCATAAGCAATCGCTTTCCAGTGGGAGGACACAGCCTCACCTGTTTCAACTCCAAACTGGAAAAATGGTTTGACACACTGTCAAAGCTTTGCAAGCCTGATAAAAGTAGGGAAAAATGTTCTCCTTTTAAAGAAACATATCAGACTAACACTGTTTTCTCTGCTGCATAAGACATATGTGTTTTGATTGAGGATAACACTACAGTTTTCTCCAATTACCTTACTTTGGGAGTTTATTTATCAAATGCAAACAACTTTCCCACCAGAGAGCTTGGAAACTACAGATTTTCACTCTGCCCATTAAGGTTTTATTTTAACACTGTATAACTTTACAGATGCCAAAGGTGGTGTTAAAACAAATGAAAAAAACCCAAACCGTGGAGCAAACACTGTTGTGCATTTAACTTTCATGTGTCAACATGAAGGACTCATCAACCATAATCTTGCTACTGGTAAGAGTGGTGCAGCAAATGGCAGTGCTGGCAGCAGGCATGAACTTAAGATTTGGGGTTGGGCTTTAGGTTTTCAAATTTGGGTTAAAATGTATTAATTTATGATTTAATTATTTTAAATAAGCCAAACTGCTGGCTCTGGTTGCTATATCAATTTCTTTAATTAAGTGCAATATTCTCTGATGATTCTGTTCTAGCAGACAGCTCCAAATCTTGACTCTCGCAAAGTTTAGGGATGTCTCAATGTGGTCAACCCAAGCTTGGAACACTATCCAGAACTTATTAGAGGAAATCAATTTTGATGTTCCAGCATATTTTTCCTCTGCTGCATCCCCTTTTCATCTGGAAGCAACTCCTGTCTGTTTTCTAATTGATGAGGTGAACTGGTATGAGTGAGCTTATGACTTCTGCTCTTTGCTTGAGTGGCAGGGAAGTAAATGGAAAAATTGTCTCAAAAGTTTAAATGAAGGATTTGGCTTTTGCAATAGTGGAATTACTAGTGCTCAGTGGATTTTTCTTAACTGTTGCATGCCAAAGAAATAAACCATGAATGATTATGGTAGTAGGATTTTTGTTATCAGATAAATCATCACTTACTCAGGTTCTCTGACTTCCCTTCCTTTCCAGGGTTTGGATTTTTCTTTCCATTTTTAGTTTACTGACAACAAGAAATATCTCTGAACTGGAAAACCCTGACCTGACTTGAAAGCAGCATTTCAAATACTTCTCTCTCTCTCTAAAACCTTGGACTTTCTGCAATGTTCAGAGAACTCCCTTCAGTTTTCAATTACTTAACCCATTAAGTCTGGGCTCTTTCACAGTCTAGAAATGCTTCTCAAGGAACTCAGAGAAATTGTTTTATTTTTTACACACTGCATGCTTTAAAAGTAAGTATTAAAATATGAAACTTTTCAGTTCTTTTTATAAGTTTTTGCTGTTCAATCAATGTTAGTACTTTTAAAAGAAGGTGGGTAATTTCCAGCAAAATAAACTCAGCAGAATTAGAGCAGGAATCTGCTTAGTTCAATTACTGGAAGGAAAAATGAAAGGAAATCTTTTTACATGCTGATGATGGGTGGATTTCTGTCAATTTATTCTGTGAAACACTAGGATCTCAAGAATACCAAAATAGTAATAATTAATACAAGCCTTGACATCCCAACCCAAAAGGTATTGAAGTGCTTTGTACACTATCAGACAAATCTGTATTTCCTACTAATCTCTCCTGCTGCTATGCAAACACCAGAGTTAAATCACTTTACGTGGCCCTGGTGCAGCTTTGCCCCTACATAACTTTTGCACTTTGATATAAGTCTGGGCTTTTGCAAGTAAAGACATTGAGCCAAATTGCTTCCTTATTGGAAACTCAGGGAAAATGAAACGTCTTGCAAAGCAAACTGGTCTTCACCTTTAGGACACACTGATTCAATCCTCAAATTCAGCACTAACAACACAAGAACTTCCGTTGAGGATACTGAAGACCATAGGCACACAAACACACTGAAATATTCATGGTCGTTTTCCACACAAAATTTATAATAAAATGTTTGATGCCAGTTTCATTTGTATCACAGAGGGGCTCAATAAACACAAAAGAAATTGAGTCACAAAGAAACTGGGTTGCAAAGATAAATGCATTTGAGTCTCTGAAGCCTCTGTGGGGAAACAGGAAGATGAGGAAAAGCCATTCTCTCCTGTAATTTCACTTTGCCCCCCAACCCCAAAAGACTGGGCTGCTACATGTTGCAGCTAAGGGCTATTGGGAGCTAAAGCATGCATTAGAGCTACAAAACAAAGCTCATTATAAGTGACACAGGACTACTACAGGTAATGGAAACATTCTGGTTGAATTCCAGGGGTTTTGAACCAGGTGTTACAAAAGAAATCCCAGCCTCAGTGCAGTCAGCAGCAAAACACTTTTCAACATTATAAAACCAAGAACTCACCCAATATGTGCTATTTTTCATTTTTTTGTCTTTCTGCCTTCCTCATTTATCACTTAATGTATTCTGTTGGGTTTATTGTTTTCTGACCCTTTGCTTTACATGGAGTCACAGTTTCTCCTAAACAGAATCCAAGCTCAATAATGGTCAAGACTGAGGTGAACTTTTGAACCCACAAGGGTCGAACAGGTTCAAAACTAAACAGTAACAAGAAAATAGTTCAGTTCAAGTTATTATCTTCCTACACTCACCACTTCTGATTTTATTCTCTAGGCAATTACACATGTAGATTTAACCAAGTGCAAAAACATTTACCAGGATGGGATTGGAGCCATAATCTGTAAACATATATGTAATTGCCATTGACATCAAGTTTGCACTGAAAGGCCTTTCAACAAGTTTGATGAAAAAAAAAAAAAACCACCAAACTTCACTATTTGGGCCTTTGGCAACAAAACCCAGACTGCTACTGTAGAGCCACAAAATACTTCCTGTAGTAAAACAAGTACAGCTCCAGCAGAGAGAGGGGTGAATCTGACACTATGGCATGTTTTTGGATTTCATCACTGTTCATGAACATTTCAGATATCATTAAAAGAAAATTATGCTTCTAGTCTTCTTGCTACAGAGAAAAGAAGGTGAAAAAGCGCCAACATTTTCTGAAAGCAGTCAATTCTGAAGCTGGCTGCCTCCTCTCCCAGGGGTTTGGTCTGAGACAGGAGAGGTGGTCAGTGGTGCTCAAGCAGGGAAGAGACCAATGTGGGGACTCAGAAAGGCTCTGCTAAGAGGTGGAAAGGAGAATTTATAACACAGGTTTCATTCTGTCTCCTTTGTCCTGACCATCTCAGCACTGCACACTGTGTGATATATTTGGGGACAGAAAGCTGTCCAATATTTCCAACTGAAATATTATATTCTAAATCAAGTACATATTAAGGAAAGCTGTCTGCTTTAACTTTCTTCATCTCTCTCACCGTGAACATTCAGTTGAGGTTATGCGGCTCCCACATGCCCAGGGAGAGGCAAACCACGCCCTCACTTCTTCCAGGCCCTGCCCACAGCCCAGGGACACTGGAATGGTGTAGGCAGGCTGTGTAAGGGCTACAGGGACCACAAAACAGCCCAGCAGAGAAACTGTAGATGGAGCAATTCCTGACAACATGACAAAGAGCCATCCCAAAACAGATCCCCCCAGAATCTCAACGGACAAATCGTGTTGGCAGTGCTGGCAACAGGAGTTTCCAGAGGACATGCGAGATGGAAAGAGGCAAGTCATGCTAGTGAAGGAGGATTTGTAAAAGCCCTGTGCAAAGCATTAGGCCTCTCTTGGTAAATTACTGCTCCTGAGTGCAACCCGGGGTTGAGTAATCTCCATGCAAGCGTAACCATGCTGAGAGCAAGCTGGAGGAGAATGTCAGTTATGGAGATGGAGCAAGGAGGATTCATAGAGAAAAGCAGTTCAGTGTTTGCAAAGTCTTTCCCTGCTCCAAGGACAGAGATGTTGGCCAAACAGCCTGGTGTCTGGGAGGCATCCGAACTTCCAGTGAACAACTTCTACTGAGGATTTTAGGTGCCCCATTGATAAATAACGCTGATTCAAATCCAGTTAAAATTAAACAACGCCCCCTACTTGTGAGTTTCCTAACTTGCACTGCACTTGGAAGCCAAGTTCTACTGATTGCCTGAGAAAGGTGGGACTTTCCCTCTTTGGAGTCTTCATCCTCAAAAACCTGATAACATTTTGCATTAGGGATATCAGAAATACCCTTCTATTATCCACCAACACCTCAAATCTTTGTCAATCTTGATTTACCATTTTTTTCATGACTCTGAAATTAACAGTGATGCATTGTTGGGGTCTCTCCCCCGCCGTGTAGCCCTGGGAGAGGGGCCCTGAGGGCACAGACACGGGGTTTCCCTGCCCCTGCTCAGCCTCGTTCCCATGGGTTGGTTTGTGTTCCCTGCGCGGGCAGAAGGACCCTTGGTCCCGTGACTGGAACAGTTCCTCAGCAGAGCTCCGGCCATGCGGCTGGAGAAATAAACATCTCTGAAACATCTAGCAAGGATCTGTCTGTCCATATATATTTCCTTTCCACGGGACTCCTGGTTTGATATATGCGTGTTGCAGTATCCCCACTGCAACATAATGGTAAGAGAATTGAGAGCAGAACGATCCCCGATCCCTAAGCGACTGATTTGTGTGAGTAAACCCTGGAAACTTTGGATACCTCTTCTTGGTTTTGTTCGCTATTCCATATCTAAACTATAGAGGAACCGTGGGAAGACTCTTGGCTCTCAGAGCCGCATATGGACATTTATCTTAAACTTAAAATGATTCTTGAACAACGATTTGTAAATTTTAGCTTGATTCAAGCTCAAAAAGAACTGAAACACTTCCTGGCATGGTTGTTTAAGAACTTTTTCTATGTTTCTTGGGATTTAATTATTACCAAGGGCTTTTGGAAAACCGTTTGGACACAGTTAATACTGTAGTCAAAATATATGCCGATGGAAGAATATTTTCGTGAATATTATTTAGTTACCGAGACGGTTGAGCAATGTCAGCTGTGTCCTGGCGAAGGGAAGCCTGGCGCAGGGACCGTGCGGCCCAGGCCACGTGCACCGAGCGCTCTCCGAGCAGCAGCGAGGCAGTTCCCGCGTGCGGGCGGAGCCACGCGAGCCGCAGTGTCGGTGGCGGAGCGAGGAGCGGCGGGACCCGGCGGTGCCCACACGGCCCAGCACAGCGCGTGGTGGAGCGAGCCCCGTGAACGCCCGACCGAGAGAGGCGGCGTGCAGGCGGCGGCTGGCGGCGGTGGAGCAGAGCCGCGCCCAGCCGAAACGCGCGCTGGAGCAGGGCACGGGGGAGTCGTCGCTCGGGAGCCTGGCCGAGATATGGGTACAGCGCCTGGCAGCGGCAGCGAAGCTGCGACCAGAGGAGGCGACGCGCGGAGAACTGAGCGGCGCGGCCCGGCCCGGCCCGCGCAGCCCCGAACGCGACCCCGGGAAGAGCGCGCAGGCACGAGCAGCCCCGACAATTCCAACACGGGAGCGACCGAAGGAGAGAGCAAAGACGCAGCGAGACAGAAAACAGCAGCCACTCAGAAAAAGGAAAAGATCATAGTAACTAAGACCTTAGGGATAGTAAAATGGTATAATGTTAAGCAAAATTATGGTTTTATAACAAGGTGTGACAACCAGCAAGACATATTCGTGCATAGAACTGCTATTAAAAAGAATAACCCTGAAAAATGCATCCCAAGCTTGGGAGATGGAGAGGTGGTGGAATTCAAAATTTTGCTACGGAGAAAAGGGTTACAAGCATCGCAGGTCACTGGGCCTGATGGTGTTTCTGTAAAAGGCAGTATATATGCAAAAAATCGTAGTCATGTTAGACAATATCTCCATTGTAAGCCCCCCCTACAGTCTCCCTTTCCTAATCCCACCTTTCCCTTTTACCCTATGTCCTATTACCCCCAGTGTATTCCTAATCCGTTTTTTCATCCATGGTTTCCCTCACAAAACCATGCTTTTGCCAGTTGTTTCCCCAAAAATCCCTTTCCAATGCTGAGTGGGGGATGAAAAGGGGGAGGGAAGAAATTAAACCCTCTCCTGCCTCAGTTTCCCCACAAAGCATGCTCAGAGAGTTCTGTCTCCCTTCTGTCAGCCCTAAGATGTTCCACAGAATCTGACTGGACATTTAAACACTCAGGAGGGTGGCTTGTTTTGTCTTGAAACTGTTCTTGTTATGTTTATCCAGTTGTTTTCATTCTCCTTTTATTAAAATAAAACGGCTGAGGTGTTGGGGTCTCTCCCCCGCCGTGTAGCCCTGGGAGAGGGGCCCTGAGGGCACAGACACGGGGCTTTCCTGCCCCTGCTCAGCCTCGTTCCCATGGGTTGGTTTGTGTTCCCTGCGCGGGCAGAAGGACCCTTGGTCCCGTGACTGGAACAGTTCCTGGGCAGAGCTCCGGCCATGCGGCTGGAGAAATAAACATCTCTGAAACAGCTATCAAGAATCTGTCTGTCCATATATATTTCCTTTCCACGGGATGCCTGGTTTGGTATATGCATGTTGCAGTATCCCCACTGCAACAATGCATCTAGCCCCACTTCTCTGGAATCCTCATGATGAACATCAACTTTTAAGCTCACCTTGTTAGCTAAGATTGACCATAATATTCCTCCAAACTTTTTTCCCCTCACTCCATCAGTTAAAATGTACAGTATATGAGTACTACTTATGCTTAGAAACATAAAAAGGAATTTCAGTCATCCTGCCAGATTAGACACACAGGCATTATCAGTAAGGCTGGTAAGATGAGTTCACCAAAGACAAAATACCAGGACATCTGTTATAGGCAAACAGGGGCACTGAAACTGTACATCTGAAGCCTCCCTTGTCCTTTCCCAAAGTGCAAACTTTGCTGTCATCTATAAATCAAAGAGTTTATGAGGCTGCAATATTTACACTCTAATTAAAAAATCATAAAGACAGACCCCTTCAGTTTGTAAAAAGAAGAACTCAGGATCTGCTATTGAAACATGGTGTTAATCAGTAACTCCTAATGATCTGCTCCACAGCCTTAGAGGTTACATGCTTATTCAGCTACACATAGCAAACAAGATAATGAGGGAAAGTGGAAGAAGTGAAGGGAATATGTTACAGCAAATGCAGGGTTTTGCTACCACCAGGACCTATTCCTAACCCCTCCAATTCTCATGTCACAGTTTATTTTCTCTTTTTCAAAAGGCAACAGATTCATAAAGTAAAACTTTGATAACAGATTACATGAGATGTTTTCTGTGTGTGTAACCCCTGAAGAAGACAAACATAGCCCTGGAGAAACACCTGCTTTTACCTTTATATGGTCAGAACTTGAGTTCCCTCCACATTTATGAAA